>NC_140952.1:130863717-130876217 GCF_014529385.1 Adiantum capillus-veneris
GTAGATAACTGAGCCACAATGTGGTCACGTGAATCCTACTAAGCCAGCTTAGTAATACCGAACATAGCCTTTTGTAAATGTGTCGATTTTGGCACAATTGCATTTGGGGGGGGGGGGGGTTGTAATACATTTAATGCAAGCAGCTTTCAAAGGAATCAACGTTCTCTCTCTAGATCATCTCTCTTCTCTATCTGCTAGCAAAGGTAATATTCTCCATGCAGCTTTTGTTGACTACCAAATGCAGTTAATCGTTGATAATTGTGCTCGCGTGTGACTGTTACCATGGCTCAGTTGCCTCTCATTCAACGCGCACGAGGCTCAATAGCCTCATTTACCCAAACAAATAATTGAGCCTTCGTGTGACCACCACCTAATACAAGCCAGAATGTGCTAGGTGACGATGGAGTCTGAACCCATAATGTGATGGCCATCTTACAATTTCCTCTTTCTCTTCCTCATAAAGAATGGTGTCTCCTAGATAGGGTTGCACTTTACACCTTCCAATACATAAGCTCCTTGTTTTGAGATCTCTTAACTGTCAGAGCTCTCTCTCTCTCTCTCTCTCTCTCTCTCTCTCTCTCTCTCACACACACACACACACACACACACACACACACACACACACACATGTTTATTTAAGCTTTTAGCTTTTATTTTACTTCATTTATTTTGTACCCAAACATTGCATCCACCATGATTGTATCACTTTGGTCTCATAGGTCGTTTTGGCCTTTTGAAGACGTTTGATCTAACACTTCATTTCATATCTCTCTCTCTCTCTCTCTCTCTCTCTCTCTCTCTCTCTCTCTCTCTCACACACACACACACACACACACACACACACACAAAAACAGTGTGTTCATGTTTGGTTTTTTTTAGTAGGAACTAATGCATTCTTGTTTGAGCTAACGACTCTTGAAGTGAAAAGATTTGATTCTTAGCATTTGCACTATGGTTTTGTTTTTTTGCAATAAATGACTTTCCACGTGAAATTTTCAAAGCATGTAATCTTTTTTCCCTTCTTCCCCTATGATGTCTACCTTATGCTAATAATATGTGTCTTCCACACATATTTGGCAGGCCTTGTGATTTTATCACTTGTTTCTCCATCGACTCCTTCTCTTGTGCGCAAGAGCACACCTAGCTTCACACATGATGGAGGCCCAACAGATTGGAGATTGGCATGTAGCATGTGTCCGCTACCTTTATGAGCTCATTTTGAGTTGTGTGACAAAACAAAATCAAAAGAACCCCCTAGGCCCTAATAGGATACAATGATTCTGGACAAATTCTCACAACAATTGCTACATTGTGACTTTTTAGCACAATGTCATGAGCTTCTGTGAAGGAGGCATTACATACCTAGCTAGGTGCAATTGGGGTCAAGGGATCACAGGCTCAACGGGTGGGCTGGTGATCGATGTGGTGTGTCCCAAGCACTAATTCCAGTACTTTTACCAATCCCCCATGCAAAAATATACACAGATTCACAAGTTTCCCAATTTTCCGCTTTTGACTCATGGCTTTTGTCTTTTGGGGACCAAATGTTGGCCAAGACTCTAGTCTCAAGGTGTCATTAGGGTATAACACCCCTTTTGAGCACTCTGGTCCAGTCTATTTTGTCAAATTTGGTCTCCAACTAAGGCCTAAACATCATACGCGTATAATGTTTGCTGATGAAAAATTGCACTTTTCTCATCCAGATCTCTTATATATGTGTTCTTTTATACCCAGCAACACTCAGCCATGCCCAATTGTCTACTGAAGCTTGTTTATTGCATTTCTTTCCAAAAATCATCTTTTCCAAGATCGTAAATGCAGCCAAGCATGAAAGCAAAAATTTCCGAGATGGATAGCTCTAGATCACAATCACATGTCCTATTTTACAACTACTCCTACAAAACATGTATAAGGACTTGTATTTATGAGTAGAGAAAATACTTTACCGTCTCTTTTGGACTCATTAATGCTTGTATCTCCTGACAAATCACTCACAATCCAACCAACACTAACTAAGACTAATACTACCTAAGACAAAAAATCTCGGGCGAGACACATGCTCCCTAGCACTCCCCTAAGATCCAAAGAGTCCCACTCCTCGGTCCTTCCTAAAGTGAAATAACACGACTTTCGATCACCGGACGTACCTTTACCACGTAGGACTAGTCTAAGGTCATCTACCTAGGGCTCTCGTCCCCGACAGAGCGGCGCCAATGTTGCCAGGCAGACACGCTGCTTGCAATTGCTAGCAAAGTGAGAACTAGGCTAAACAACAAGATGTCAGCCAAGGATGAAGCTTGACCCATAAGCGCATGAAAACAAATAGATGGTTGTCAATCACCTACTCAACCTTCTAAGACAATCACTACTCAATGAAATCAACTGAAACACACTAAGAAAACACAACCACTACCTTTCCTATGGAGCCAATGCTTACCAAAACGTAAGCTAATGTCGTCGAATTATCACAAAACTCAAGAGCTAACCTCTTCACACCTAGATAACAGCATCCTATGGTCTCTAACCCAACTTACTACCCATAAACACCCGGTGCAAAAATTGTGTATAAAGACATGCCAAAAATTACAGGTCACCGATTCTCGACATGCTTAGGTCTAAGGCGTATCTCATCCCATCATGGTCGCAATGACATATAGCAATCACTAAACGGATACACGGTTGGAGAGAAAACTCACCTCAAAGCTCGTGGAAAATCTCTTTGCGAAGAGACCAAAACCGTGCAAGCTTGGCGTTGAAGTGTAGCTCTCACCTTACTAACTCAATGGTGATGCCACCTTCACAATGTAGCCACTATAGAGCGCATAGGGAGAAGAAGAAGACCTCACTCTCCCTCAACACACAACCCGCAATCACGTATACTTAGTGGAGCTTGAAAGTTGTATTAGGTTTATAAAAATTGGCTTTTATACCTCAGCCTTGGAGGTTCTAACTCACCAAGATTACATCCTATCATCTACAATGGGATTAGAGCTTACACATACTTACTAAATTACAATCTAGAAACTCAATCGAGTCCCAAAATAATTACAACGAGTTTGTCAGAATAAGTATTACAAAAATAGGGCTCTTCTAGTGTGTTAGCCGTAGCCATCAACAGAAAGAGAAAGATAGAGAGGGAGAGGGAGATAAAAAGATAAAGAGAGGGAGAGGAAAACAGAGAGTTATAGCTTTAGGATTAGGGTTCAAATCTAGGTTTAAGATCAGAGTTTAGATTTAGAGTTATGTTTAGGGTTTAAAATTAGATAGAATGCAGAGATAGAAAATAGAGAGAGACGGTAGAAAGTAGAGAGAGTAATAGTAGATAAATCTCCTATTGCTCTCTATCTATTCCTTAGTCTCTACCCTCTCTCTCTATCATATTAGATAGATAGAGGACAATAGTAGAGAGAGAGAGAGAGCCATAGGAGTAGATAAATCTCATGTTGCTCTCTCTCTCTCTCTACTCTATTTCCCTCATGCTACCCCTCTCTACCGCTCTATAAAGAGATCTAGTTGGTGATAAGAGCCTAGGTTTCTTTCTTCTCTGCCTAAGAAGAGATACACCCCTCTATCTGGCACAAACATAACGTCAATACTCAGGGAAGTGACTCGGATGGGGTATGGAGACTCTTTGAGGTTGTCAATCTCAAGAAGTAAACCTAACAAGCAAATACACCAACTCAATAGGAAAATCACCACTCAATGATCAGGGAAATTTGCCTATGTCCTTTCTCAGGCTATAGGTTATCACGCCATTTTGGCACTTGAACGGACTCAAAATGCAATGTAACTTTAGGAGGAGGTCTAAGACACCTAGGGGCACTATCCTATCAAGTCTGGTTGCAATCCAACAACGTACAAAAATCATGACCCATCATGAAAAAGGTCCTGAAGACTGCAATAGAACATACCAAAAAAGTCTCTATGGTCTAAGAACACTCTCCTATGGTCAAAACATCAAAAAATAGTGATTTAAGCACTCAAATCTGATGATTAGACTCACTAACGTGTTAAGTATGGAGCCTGATTTATCCCTTGTAATTTTTTGTATTAAAAACGCACATTTGTAAGGCCCCCGTTATGAGGACAAGCCATCGTGCATGAAGAAAAATCACAACCAAAATTTTTACGGCCAGTCTCAAGCAAAGCTCGAGACTAGCTTCGTTGGAATATTATGGCCGGACGGCGGCTGGAAAGTGGTCAGAAAACGGCCGATCATTTGGCCAGTTGGCCGGTGGTCGGTGGGCGGAAGTCAGTGGCCGGTGGCCGATTTCAAAGGCGGACTTGTCTTCTCAAGGGCGGCCACACATGGGCAAATTGGAGGTTCCGATTTGGACTTGTCTACATAAGGGCGGCTACACACAGTTTCTTCTCATGAGAGAGAACAGCCCTTTTGGCTTATAAAAGGAGGCCATTTCTACACACATTTCATAGTGTGAAGTTGATGCAACAAGGTGGGTGAAAAGTGGTGAGAGTGAAGCAAGGTGGGAGATTTATTAAGGGTATAATCCCTTTGCAACCTACTTCTTGTTTGAAGTACTAAAGCCATTGAGTGGCTGCTTTCCCGTGGATGTAGCCCAGATTGGGTGAACCACGTATATCATGTGTGTTCTCTCTCTCTCTCTCTACTCTATAATCTCGTGTGTGAAAATCTATCTCTCTCCATTAAGTAAGCCATTCAAATATCTATTTAGCTACGTCCTATTTCCTAACAACTGGTATCAGAGCAAGGTTTTCTCGTAGCTAAAGTATCTCAAGGAAAGGATTCCTTGAATTGAGTGGGAGTAATGGCGGAGGAAGGGAAGCTCAAGATCGAGAAGTTCAACGAAAAAAGCTACCAACATTGGAAGATGCAGATTGAAGACTATTTATACCAGAAGGACCTCTATTTGCCAATAGGCGGTCTTGCAAAGAAGCCCGCAACGATGGCAGATGAAGCATGGATTGTCCTTGACCAAAAGGCATTGGGAACAATCCGGCTAAGCTTGGCGTCAATGGTGGCCTTCAATGTTTCGGAGATGAACACCACGGGGAGGACTTGATGAAGTCACTTGATGGCCTCTATGAGAAACCATCGGTATCCAATAAGATATTTCTCATGAAGCGCTTGTTCAATCTAAAGGTGGCAGAGAATGGTTTAGTTGCAGAACACCTAAATGATTTTAACACCAATATAAGTCAAGTTTGATCGGTGAAAATCAATTTTGATGATGAAGTGCGAGCTCTCCTAATACTATCGTCTCTATCGGATAGTTAGGACAGCCTTGTGATGCTATAAGTAATTCTATCTCTGACACAAATACTCTTAAGTTTGATGATGTTGTGGGTGTTCTCCTAAGCGAGGAAATGTGAAGGAGAAGCTCGGGTGAATCATCAAGTGTTGCACTGTCAGTAGAAACAAAAGGAAGGCCTAAGGAGAGGTTCAAAAACCAAAAGGTCGTGATCGCTCAAGGTAGAGTAAGTCACCCATAAAGTCAGTTCTTGAATGCTGGAACTGCGGCAAGAAGGGCCACTTCAAGAAGGATTACTCGTCCAAGAAGAAGAAGGAGTCGGAGTCTCAAGATAACAAGCCAACATTTGGAGGCCAATGTGGCAGGTAAAGTAGAGCAAGATGCTCTAATTCTCTCATTAGACAATGTGTCTAATTCTTGGATAGTAGATTCCGGGGCTTCATTCCATGCGACACCAAACAAGTAACATTTCCAAGATTACACCAAAGGTAATTTTGGGTATGTATACTTGGGAGATGATGAAGCTTGTGAAATTGTCGGCAAAGGTACAGTTTGTGTCAAAACTGCTAACGAAAATGAATGGAAGCTTAAAGATGTTAGGGATGTTCCTTCTCTTCGCAAAAAATTGATCTCTATAGGACAATTGGACGATGAAGGTCACAACTTTGCATTTGAAAACAAACGGTGGAAGATCTCAAAGGGATCTTTGGTGGTTGCCAAGGGAGAAAAGGTCGGTACATTTTACTTGTGTACTATCAGCATGCAATCTTCAACTTGTGCAATAGCTACAGAAGTCGACAGTGCGGTGTGGCACTATCGGCTTAGACATATGAGTGCTAAAGGAATGCAAATCCTTCAAACAAAGAAGCTTCTATCAGGTTTGAAAGAAGTAGACTTAGAGTTTTGTGAAGATTGTGTTGATGGTAAACAAAAAAGGATAAAAATTCAAAAATCAAGAACTGAAAGAAAAAATTAAAAACCTGAGTTGGTTCATTCTGATATTTGGGGTCCTGCAAGTACACCATCATTTGGTGGCTCATTGTACTATGTAACATTCATAGACGATGTGACTAGGAAAACATGGGTTTATGTAATGAAGAATAAATCCGATGTGTTTTTAATATTTCAAAGGTGGAAAGCCTTTGTGGAGAATGAAATAGGTACTAAGGTTAAATGCCTCAGATCCAACAATGGAGGCGAATATTGCAGCCAAGCTTTTGAAAGCTTTTGTGCTAGCAATGGCATTCAAAGGCAAAAGACAACCCCAAGGACACCTCAACAAAATGGGATTTCATAAAGGATGACCAGGACAATCACGGAGCGAGCACGAAGTATGCAACTACATGCAGGTTTATTGCTTGAGCTTTGGGCGGAAGCAGTAAGTACATATGTGTATTTGATCAACCGGTCACCCTCAACGGCATTGGATGGGGGAGTTCCAGAGGAGGCATGGACAGGTAAACCGGTGAATTATTCGTTTCTCAAAGTGTTTGGGTGTGAGTCTTTCATGCACATAGATAGAAGCCTAAGATCAAAGCTAGATGCAAATTCCAAAAAGTGTTTCTTCATTAGCTATGGAGTAGGTGACTTTGGGTATCACCTATGGAATTTTGAAGATGGTAAAATCTTTAGGAGTAGGGATATAATTTTTAACGAACAAAATATGTACAAAGATTACTTGGAAAGAAAACAAACAAAAGAAACAGGTGATGAGTACATGGAGCTTGAGGACGGTGAAGACTCAAGGAGTACAAGCGGTGACAACGTACAAACGTCAACCAAATGAGGAACCTCAACCTATTCCCCGAAGGTCTACAAGAGCAAGTAGACCTCCAAAAAGGTTTATTCCTTTCTTCAACCATCTCTTGATCTCAGATTCTAGAGAACCGAAATCATATGAGGAAGATATGCAACGAATCCAAAGAAGAATGTATAAAGAGCATGCAAGTGGAGATGGACTCATTACATCACAACCAAACATGGGAGTTGGTTGAGTTGCCTAAATGTAAGTGGGCACTTTAGAACAAATGGGTGTATAAGCTGAAGGAAGAAGAAGGTGGGAAGAAAAGGTACAAGTCTAGGCTTGTGGTTAAAGGGTTTTCTCAAAAGAAAGGTATTGACTTCTAGAATATTTCCTCTTGTGTTAAAAAATGAACTCAATTAGGCTTGTTGTCTTAAGCCTTGTAGCTGCTCATCATCTAAATCTTGAGCAAATGGATGTAAATACGGCATTTCGTCACGGTGACTTAGAGGAGGAAATTTACATGCTTCAACCAAAGGGGTATGAAGTAAAAGGTAAGGAGAAAATGGTTTGCAAATTAAAGAATAGCTTGTATAGTTTAAAGCAACCATCAAGATAATGGTACTTGAAGTTCGATCTATGGATGCTTGATCATCCTCCAATAAGATGTTAAGCCCAATTCACCTATTGAATCCTCAAGTAGCTGCACCAAGCTTTCTTTAAGTCGTGGATCAACAGCTTGGACAAATATCTCTACTCGTTTTGGTTTCAATGACCACTGCTCTCCCATATATAACTGCTCAATTTTTTTTTGAAATTCTCATAGCATTTCTTGTGTTGATAATTTCTTGTTTTTTTGTTGGATCCACTTCATATAAATTTGCTTAGTTACCCTATGAGAATCTTCAAGGTATGTAATGCCTTCTTAAAATTTTGCCAATTTGCTCCTTATGCAGTTTGTATCTCCCCAATTCAAGCCCTAAGCTCTAACACAACAATAAAGTGGAACCCTTAATATAAATTTTCTTAGTTACCCTCTGAGAATCTTCAAGGAATGTAATGCCTTTTTAAAATTTTGCCAATTTTCTCCTTATGTAGTTTGTATCTCCCCAATTTGAGCCCTAAGCTCTGACACAACAATCAAGTGGAACCCTTCAACTGCTTCACGATCATCAATCCAATTATCCTCCATAGATTACTCATAAACTTGGCAAAATTTTGAAACACATTAGGAAATTTCGGAGGTCATTTGGAGGGCCTTCTAAGAAAATGTATTTTTTGCACTCTCTCTCTAGAAAAAATGGCAAATAAAAGAGCTGGGTCTTTCATAGTAAAACTTCAAAAAGTGTACTTTAAGTAGATTCCTTACTCTTCTGAACATTCGTAGTGATTGAGGGATAATCCTCTTTTCAGTTGCATTGAATGAACCTCGTCAATATGGAGGGAATGAGGCTAACATGGAGGGACGAATCCGCAGCCGCTATTCACTTTCCATTAAACCCGCACATTTGGCTAATGGCGCACTCCTCAAATGGCACAAATGTTACCCAGAAACGAGCCAAATATCACCTTCACATTGATTTGGACAATGAGTACCAACCATTGATTAAGCGCAGTAAAACAAACACACATATACCTCCCGCTTCCATAGACACGCTCAGAGCTCAAGGAGCTAAACACATAGATATCTGGACGAGAGGCTCTCTCTACCCTAAGAATCCAATAACTAATGCGTCTCCACCGTTTGTCAATCCTACAAGCTTATTGACCTTTGCTGGTGATGGAGAAAAGGGCCTTCTGGGTTATTGTAAATCACTTACAAGAGAAGCTGAAACTTACAAGAGCATTCTCCAAGCTCAACAATGTGAGATTGTTCGCCTTTCACATTTACATTCTACAGATCAGGTTACCATTTTGCAACATAAAACAGAGGTACAAGAACTGAAAGGAAAGGTGCGAAGTTGTCAAATGAAGGACACCATCTTGGGTGGTCGTATCCGAAAGAAGAAATTGCGCAATCTTGAAACATTGCAGGTTGCATCAGGAGGTCTCAAGAAAAGAATCCGAGCATTAAGGTGATGCTTCTTGGTTGGCTACATTGTCTTAGTTAAGTAATCTTTTTGTTTTTTCTTGTTATGCATTGTTTTCATGTGCCTAAATAGTGTTAGTGAAGCAAATTTTCTATTATTTACTTATGCATTGTCTTCATGTAGAGATTCAATCTATCCTGACAAGGAAAACATTGACCCCAAAGCCAATATAGGAAAGAGATTGAAGCCACTTATAAGTAGAAGCCTGGCAGCAGATATAGTACATGACAAGAAGTTTAAGGTCCTACAACAAAATGTAGTGGACCGCTTTATTTCAGAGAACTCAGTGTCTGCAAAAGAGATACAAGGCACACTTGATTCACTTGGTGTAAGCAAAAGAGGATATTCGGCTATTCAAAAGTCTGTCTCATCCATCTTTGTTAGGAAGGGTATAAAATCCAAACTTCTACCATCAGCCTTAAGTGTTTGGAAAGAGAGGCTTCAGCTTAACGAGGCACAGGGAGACTATCTTGGACAGCCCTTTCATATTAAAGCAACTTACAGTGGCCATGGAGCAAACATGGCATATGATGAGTTCAACAATATTTTTATGGACCTGCGGATACTACAGAAGAGAATGGTGGAGTTTTACAACATCACATTTGAAGAGTCACGTGGGCTATTACATTTTGTGTTAAAACTGGATGAGTGTGAGCTTGTTAAAGAGAAAAAGCTAGAGCGTGTTACTATTACTTTAATCAATAGAGCCCTCTCAAAGTGTCCCAGTGATGATCCTTTATATTTTAGTGTTCAATCAGAATCTAACATATGGTGGCTTGGTGCGTTTGAGGTAAGCGAGATTCTCAAGTAAGCTCAAATGTTCAGATCTACTTAAGTCTCATTTATTTTGTGTTGCAGGTAAAGAAAGAAGATCATGAGATTCTATATTGGGTGTTCCATCGAACTAATATTCCGGAGGTGATTGATCGACAGACTAACCAGGGAGAGGTACTACGTCTAGATGGAAGGGGAGACTTTCAAGTTCAGTGGCATCTTGCAGGTGACCTTAAAACATTAAAGTGCATGTATAATTGTGGAATGGGTGCAATGGCAAAGTCACCGTGTTTGTTCTGCATGGAGCCTGCAAAGGTCATGGACCCAAAGGGGTGGAGAAAAGCTCCAACACGTCACATTGAGGATCCTGCTTTTCGACCGGTTTTGAAAATACCACTTGTGAATGTCCACATTTGTACAATGCATGCCCTTTGTAGAATTGTGGAGAAATTGGTCTACTTATACATCGGGTTTGCTTGGAAGATTAAGAACTCCGCAGAACGACAAGTAGCCCTGCAGTGCTTAGAAATGGTACTGTCGGATATGGGGCTTCATGGTGGCAATGTGAAAATCCAGCGGGATGAAAAGAGATCAACTGCTGAGAAGGATGTCCCATGCAAACCATCCATCGGTGGGGTGAAGGCACGGAGGTTTTTATCTAAGCCCCAAGGTACAAGAGATCCAAAGCTAACAAAACATGGAAAAATATATAACACATCTTATGTTAGCAAGGTAGAGTATCAGAGCTGGAAAAAGCTACATATTGCAGTCAAAGACCACGAACCAACTACTCATAACACGAAGGCTGAGGTTTGGCGATCAATAGACATCCTATTTTTGATGTGCGACAAAGATGACTGGTCACAAGGTGATATGAACAAGTTCAAGGAAAATCTCAACCTTCTGAAAAAATCATTCAAGACAGCATGGACAGACACCCAGATTACTCACTACATGGTATTATCATGTATTTCTTTCTCTCTTATGTGCAAATATGTGACTGTAAAACATTCTAACTAATCTGTTTTCATATCCAGCACATCATCTTCAATCATTTGCCATAATTTATACAGAAGTATGGGAACCCGGCAATATGGAATACCCAAGGGATGGAAAAGTCTCATTACATGGCGAGAAATGCTTATTTCAGGCACACACGACATGGTGGCTCTCGAATCAAGGCTAACAGTTTGAGAGAACTATTTGAATGGTTCTATCGTAGAATCATTCATCAAATGCACGCAAAAGAAGTCTTGGCAAATTCAGCAACAGCACAAGCCATCAGACATTTACAACAACAAAAAGCTAAAAGATCAATGGCATACAACAACTCCGGAGCTCGTGAAAGTCAACGAAGGTGGAGAGAGACAATGGTGTATGTGAATCACAAGTGGAGAAAGATACTCTGAGTGGATGACATTGTACAAAATTTATGTAATACATGATCTTATACAATTGCTACTTGAAGTGTATCAAGATTTTGCAGGTTCAATTTTGTTTTTTGGCACGTCACCCTTGTAACAAATCATGAGATGTTTGCCATACTCTAAAAGTTCATCTGGGTTTTGTCTACCAAGAGCTAGTGCCATTGCTGTGTAGGTGTAGTAATACGCTACCCGACCACCTGTATAGCCTGGGCAGTAACCAAAACAATCTCTAGCAAACACTTTGTCCACAAGAATGACTTTATTTGCACTTTTGGGCAGCACCGGTCCACCCAAGAAGCGTGATAGTGTCTTGAATGTGTAAGTTGCTATTGAACCCTCTTGTGACATGGAATTGTGAAAAACTACTATCGGCGACTCGCAAAGCTTTGAAAGGTACTGTGCTAGGGCCGCATCCCTTCCTCGATACTCTCTTGTCCGGCGCCGAAGGAAGTCATCCTTGTCAGCAATCCAAGACTGCACATACAATGTCAGAAATGACACAAAGAGAGAGAGAGAGAGAGAGAGAGAGAGAGAGAGAGAGAGAGAGAGAGAGAGAGAGAGAGAGAGAGAGAGAGAGAGAGAGAGAGAGAGAGAGAGAGTTACCATGAAGCTCTCATCCTGCAGAAAGAGGTTTTCTTGCCACAGGTCTACAGATGTAGTTGACCCCTGACCTGAATGGTTAAACCAATCCTCCACTTCTTTGTTACTTTTTGATGGTCTTAGGCTTTGTCTTATTGCTTGGAAGGTGGCTTCATCAGGTAGTGTCTCCTTGTATTTTTCAGCTTTCTCAAAGCATCTTCGAAGGCATTCCATTGGATTGTTGGATGTTTCCATTGCCTCATCATCACTACTATCCTCTGAAACAAATCCACTCCTCTCCTCTTGGACTCTGGAAATAATAGCCAGGGAGAAATCCTCCCTTAAATAAAACACACTTTGCACATCATGTAAGAAGATATAGGTCCTGTCTCCAATCCTGAAGTCAGGCACAGCAGGCAACATCATCTGAGCATGCTTCTCAGTGAAGTTACTAACATCCAATGGAAGTTTGATTTCTGTGGTTTTCACAGAGAGCATCTTACTTCTTTGTACTTCAATTGCCTCAACCTCAAGGTCGACTGTGTCTTCAACCTCCTCGACTTCTTGCATATGAGTTGTCTCCTCGCATTCTTCATCTGGTGCTGCATCCTGCTCCTCTAACACCTCATCAGGATTCTGCATGAGGAATCCAAACAGG
>NC_140952.1:130881217-131016217 GCF_014529385.1 Adiantum capillus-veneris
GCTGATGCGGGTGCCTCTCGGTGACAGAGGACCCTTTGAGGATTTGCAAACGTTTCGGATGGGAACTTGTCGAGTCGTGGTTCGTCCAGGAACCAAGGAGTTTATTCAGTTTCTTTTTTCGCGCTTCAGAGTTGCCATATGGTCTTCAATGCAAAGTCAAAACTTGTCGCCACTAGTTGCAATAGTTTGCAGTGTATGCCACGCTCACACGTCAGATTTTGCCTTTTTGTATGATCAAAGAAAATGCGTTACCGTTGAGGGCCACTACCACCCTAAAAAACCACACTTACCTCTTTTGTACAAACCGTTTAGCCAAATCGGTGTACCCTTTGATGCAACTAATACACTACTAATTGATGATACTCCTGAAAAGGGAGAACTAAATCCGCCGGGAACAACTGTCTCACCACCTTCTTTCGAGGGGCATTCCTTCGATTTTTACCTTGAAGACATTCTGATTCCATACTTACAGAAATTGTATCTCAGTCCATTGTTCACGGACGAGTTTGTACTTTCTAATGAATTAAGATGATTCTTCTATCATGTCTTTGTCTTGTCTAACATATATATATATATATATATATATATATATATATATATAGAGAGAGAGAGAGAGAGAGAGAGAGAGAGAGAGAGATTTGACGTGGTAAAGAAATGTATTTCAAGCACACTTTTTCACAGGGCACAATTGAAAAATGAGCTCAATAAACTTCATGTCTTGAAAGTCATTTGTATACACTTGGGTTCACAAGAATATCTGTTACATTGACACTACTTCAACCCGACCATCCAACTCTTTGCACAAAATATCTTTTTCCCTTCGTCGCATCACCTTACGGCCAGCTAGGAAAAAGGAAAAATCTGATAGATCCTTGTCCATTGACTCTTCAATGATGTCATTTCGCAAATGCTGAAGACTGCATAGCTCCCTTATTGTAACCACCAATAGTAGGCCATGCTCTTTATCAATCACTTCCACATCCACAGTAGGATTATCTTCCAAACCTGCAGAAACCTGGTCCATAGGAATGTACTTACCGTTTAGCATTTGTGATCGCATATACCAAAATGAGAGTAACAGTGATTGGCTTGCAATCATGTACTTGACAACTAGAGTATCAAGCGCGACCTCGCACCGTAAACCAATCTCTTCCTTTGCATACCATCCTTTGTCAAGAAGTTTGTCACAGGATGACTGCTGAAATGACTTGCACATGAACATAGTTTTTGTAACTCGGATGTTGTAGCTATGAAACAGCTCTATGAAGAGTGCAACAGGATAGAAGTTTGCAATTCTAACCAGTTTGGTAGGAATAGAGCTACGTAGAGACCTTTGTATATCCTTGTAGAGCTTACTTCGCATTGCCTCCACCATTGTTTCCTCGGGAACTGGCCAGTCCACAGTGTTCCAATCGATTGGTAGAGGCACTTTCACCAACATGCCATTCTTATTCCCTGAGCTGAGTTGGTAACAGTGGTCATAAAAAAAGATTCCCTCATCAGCCAGTCTTTTGCTGCTCCTCTCTGAGTACTGTAGAGAACCAATGTGGGCATGAACAACATGGAAGAGGCCTATTATGCACTCCACAGGCTCCCATTTCTCATAAGAAGAGGGATAAACATCTGCAATATATATAAGAAGAGTTAAACTAAGAGTATCAATAAGTACAAATGACAAATCTAATGTAATTGAGCTGTGAAGAATGGAGACATTACTCATAACAAGCGGGAGAAACATTGCAAAATATATAAGAAAAGTTATAATGAGAGTATCAGTAAGTTCACATGTCAAGAGTACTTACAATTGCAACGTGGTTGATGTATATCTGATACATTTCCACTGTTTGCTATCACCTCAGGATGGGTAAACACATGCTGAACAAGAACTTCCTTTACAGATCTTTTGCCGATTTCAACTTTGAAATCCAACACTCTGGCCTTCCATGCTGAGCGGTAAACATTGATACCACTAGACCTCTTGGGTCTTCTTGGTTGCATGAGGACCCATGAACCTTTGTTTATCCTTTGTCCAACCCATTGGTTCTCTGCACTTATTGAAGCTGGTATTGTAATTGAGGATATGCTACTACTTGGCCTTCTAGGCAAAGTGCAGTTGTTGGTTATTGGTGTGAGAGACAGTAAACACCTGGGGCCTCTTGGGCGAGAAGACGTGGACGCCATAGCTCTCAGAGAAAAGCTTTAGTGGAGGGAGATTCACTTTGAAAGCATTCTAATGGAGGGAAAGTGTTTTAGAATTCCAATATCTTGTGCGGGCTTAATGGTCACCCTCTAGTACGTTAATGACCATAAGAGAATATCAGAAGTGGGACCACATGCAAGCACCTAAAAGCTCGGTAAAAGGAAGGAAATTACTATGCTACAATCCTAGTTTCGTGAAAGTTTTATGCTATTTTCCTATTTTTTGAGTCTTTCCACGTACTTTCCTACGTAACGTAGCCTTCATGCTCATTGGACGCGCTCTATTTTTCTCTCTCTTCATATGGCCCTCCAAATGACCTCTGAAATTTCCTAATGTCTCGACCTTCAAACCGCTACAATTTTTCTATGAATGTCTATCTAGCTTTTCAAATCCGCTCATGCAAATTAAATTGATGTTGTACACTCTGCTCTTGTAACACGTAAGCAAAAAATTACTGCATCATTGTTGCATCGCCACGTCTTGCGGTGTAGTCATCTTTCTCTTCAAGATTTTCCCACCCTGGCTCAATTTTGTGTCGTTTCACCAAAGATTTTGGGGATATTGGGTTCTAAAGGTGAGCAGGGTCAGTACGGGGCTACTCAATGTGGAAATAATAATAGACCACATGCATGCCACCAAGAAAAAAAGCGTGAATAACACTTATCTTACTCAAAATAGATACCTTGAAATCCACAAGCTGCTAATGGTTAACCAAAGTGGGACTTAATTACAATTGACTATTAACGGTGTTGTTAGAGTAGTTATCAAGCTTGTGGGAGCTCAATCCTCCCAAAAAGACTACCCGAGTGAGTAAAAAAGATAACCTTGGTTACACCATGAAAGCGTGTTCTCCTTAGCTAATAGATCTTAAAATTGGTGCTTGTTCCCCTAATTCAAGAGAAAGAAAGCCTGAGATCCCATGTTGCCCATAGCCTTCATCCGTGTCATTGCGGTAGAGAGCGAGAGAGATCTTGGAACTATGCTTTTTCTCCTTAACTTGCTTCTTTACGTCAAGAAAAAGAGAGAGTGCTGCTTCTCTCAATCAAAAAAGAGAGAATCCTACCTTGTTCTATGGCTTGCTTCCCAAACATCAAGAGAGAATAGCCAAGCTTGAAGCCAAGCTCTCTTGCATTCATCTGTTGAGAGAGACATCACAAGACCCTTCCTCCTACCTTATGCCTTCCTTGAAGCCCCATTAATGCCAAAAGAGAGCCAAGCCCTCTCACATTCACCTGCTGAGAGAGATATCACAAGACCCTTCCTCTTTCCTTATGCCTTCCTTAAAGCCCCATTAGTGCCAAATGAGAGCCTTCTTACCTCGAAGGTGAGGGATTATTCCTTCTGTTGAGAGAGAGAGAGAGAGAGAGAGAGAGAGAGATCATGAGGCTGAGCTTCCTTCTGAGCTTGGTCAAGAGAGCAATCTTGTCACAAGCATCCTTGGCTGCTTCCCTCATATCCTTGGCTGCTTCCCTCATATTTTCACCTTTCTCCTCCCTTCTCTCCACTTCGATATCACATGCTATATCCCGCCTCCCAAACCCCCCTCCCCCCTTTTTTTGGTTGTCATGGCACCGTGACAAGGGGTGGGAGGCTCCTCTGATGATGTTGTAGGCTGGAGGTAGAGTTGCACGAAGTCGGATGCTTCTATAATACATGCCGAACAGGTGTGCTATGGTGAGTTGAACAAAGTTTTCTTTCATGGCCGTCGTCATCTGAGGCTCGCAGCTCTTTGCGCGATCTTCCCTTCACCCCCCTATGCCTCTTCTCATCATGTGTGCCATTTCCTTTTTCACTTTCCCCCTCCCTTCACACGTAAGCCCTAATTTTCTAAGTGGGCGGACATCCCATGGGTGGCCAATGGTCTTGTGGGGCAGGTGGCCCTCAAAGGGCACCACATTGGGCATATGTATCGGCCAAGGCATTGTCTTGCAAAACATTTGAGACAGAAAGCTCATCAAGAACTTAATGTGCTTTTGTAAGGGCTTCACATTTGGTATATATATATATATATATAGATATATGCCATTCATTCCGAGAGATTGCATCCCAGATTGAAAGCTCCTCTAGCACTTAGTGTGCTCTTTGAAGTGCATCAAAATCCGCATAAAATATCAACTTGGCATACATCCACCAAAACATTGCTGCAAGATCCATTATTGCCAACCAAGCACTACCAATCACCATATTAGGCATAAATATTGACCACGGTAGTATTGAGTGTAGGTCTACCAGCACACCCTGCTATCAATGCACTACAAGAGATGGCATTCTGGACAAGATCTCCTCAAGCACTTATTTCCCTCTAAAATACACCATCTTTGGTATAAATACTCAGCATATGACATACATACCAACCACGGTAGTCCAATAACAATTGCCAAACATTTGTTTCAAAGCTGATAACACCACGTCATCAGGACAAAAGGCTCTCTCCACCCCACCTCCTCTCAAGCAACACTTCCCTCCACATGTGAACCTCAACAAAAATCTGCTACAAGGAAGCATCCCCACCTTGAGGGCCTACAATGCTTGACCTCACTTCCTATTGGCTCAAGAACACCATAACTTCTCAGCTAGGTAGCTTGCACAAACTCCAATTCTTAGCTTTGAGACAAAATAGCTTCACAGGCCTGCTGCTTCCTGAGAGAGAGAGAGAGAGAGAGAG
The DNA here is from genome assembly GCF_014529385.1 of Adiantum capillus-veneris. Taxonomy (NCBI): domain Eukaryota; kingdom Viridiplantae; phylum Streptophyta; class Polypodiopsida; order Polypodiales; family Pteridaceae; genus Adiantum; species Adiantum capillus-veneris. Next base: position 130,886,083 of record NC_140952.1, read on the forward strand.
AGAGAGAGAGAGAGAGAGAGAGAGAGTTGCGGGAGCGAATCACACCACCCATAAAGTGCATGCAACACAACCTAGATCAACATAATGTCAATGAAGGACATAGATGACACAATAGGCACACGGAAGAAATCTCTTTAACTTGTCAGGCTGAGACCATCCTACACTTACAACACTCTAGAAGGCTAGCTAAAGCACAACCTAGAGTCTCACTGCTCTCAACTACACCACCTAGCCCACATACACACAATGGAAGGAAACTCATTAAACCATGCCAAAATCATATGAAACTTAAGGAACACCATCCCCTCACTAGGATACACCTCTCCCTAAGCCTCTACACTCAAAATCCTCTCTCTAAATCCATCTACGAAAATTGCATATAAAGACAGAGCCGAATTTTGAAGTGCCTGAAACTGAAATCTATGAGTACCTATGCGTAGCTTATGTTGCCACGATTCTAATGACTACTTGCAAGTAGAAAAGATACATCATTTGATATACTTATAGCTGCAAATAGCTCATAGATGCACGAGCACGTATGCTCCGTTCCACGAGGAATTCTTGGCATTGATGCATAGCTCTTGCTGAGGCTAGCACGATGGTGAAGTCAGATCTACAATGTGATGAACGAGCGGGGAGTAGCGCCAGGATGAAGCTCACGCTCACTCTCTTCCTCTCTCACACACAGCCGATGGCAGCTTAAAACTTATGATTATGATAAAGTTTTCCTTACAAAAATCACCTAGGTACCTTATATACTAAGACTACCTTAGGTTAACCAAAATAGAGTTTGATGAGTCAAATGGCTTGGTATTTACAATCTGGAAGTGCCATTGCACCCTGGCTTCTCCTACTAGACTACCTACTTATTACAAATAATGTTTATGACCATAATCCTTAGCATTTCATAACTCTCAAAAAATAAGGCTTTGCTATGGAAATTGAGTTATATTGTACTGTTGACGTAGTCGTCAACACTCCCCCCCTCCGCGATCATGTCGTCCCTGACATGACCTGGTTGTCGATGTCGGTGCGGTCTTTGTTGTCGTTTTGCTGATGTAAAGAAAGTATAGGATGTAGCCTTTGCACGATCTTGTCTTGTTCGTCCAATCCGATGTACATAGTCTTCACATGATTCAGCAAAATCATAATTGATGAGGAACTTTATGTCTTTCACATCCATGCTTTGAGCTGCAACATTTGTTTCTATCATTATAGGTCTATTGCTAGATCTAGATTCAAAAAGAACCCAATCTCGTTCAGCTTGACTCTTATCATCATGAATAGAGAAAGCTCCATCCATCACTTGCTCCAGCAAATTTGTCAATTTTGAGTATATGTCATTCTCAAAAACAACTTCTACAATTTGTAGAATTGAGTGTTTGGCTTTCAGATCTTGTGAGCCAATGACAACTTTGTAAGGATTTTGTAGAAATTGTTTGGCTAAACCTTCAACTTCTTTAGGCCAAGTTGCACTCCAATGTAAAGTCTGTTTGCCAGGCCGAATCTGGGAGATAAATTTTTTTTTTTTTGTCTTCAGATTTGAAAAAAATGCATATTTGGCTAAGGGTTATAATTTTTATTTTTTTTGGGTGAAACCCTTAGCTTGTAATCTCTATGCACAGCCTTCTGACAAAGTTTGGCTTGATTTGGGCTTGTATTTGGCATACAAGCTAACTTTTTTTCATCTCTTGCACTTTCAAGCTACCAAACACATGTAGAACCAATGATAAAGACCATAATTAATAGATGAGTGAGCCGTCGTTTCTTCCCCTTTAGTTCTTTTCAGTACAATTAGTCCCTTTTGTTTGTTAGGCTTCATTAAGTCACATACAAGATAGAAAATTTACAGTATAAAGATCTACTCCCTGTATATGGCGTTATAGGTCGCATGAAGTCTCTGATGGCAACTTTACACTTGATGACGTGTTTCGTTTAGTCGATCACCAACTTTCTTTGTCCTTGAAGGCCATCTCAGAGTTTGATGACCATTCTCAATCATGTTTGGCCTCATGTTGTTATCGAAGGCTGATCAACATTCTTTTCTTATCCATTGTGCATATGACCTTTGAGACATGCTTCGTGAAGTGTTGTTATTTTCTTGGACCTTCTTTGCTTTGTACTGCTCGACATCTCTTCAATCTTTTCTTCATCTAGATTATGGATTTTTCCTGCTCCTTTTTTTTTGTTTTTTTTTTACATCTAAAAAATAACGAAATAAAACCAAAGAGCAAGTCAACACAAAAAACAAAATCAAGTTAATAGAGATTTTAAACTGTATGTGCAATGTACACATGTCCGTAGGGGCTGATATATGGCTTTTGTCCCCGTACTCCTCTTGTAACTCTACTATGAGGGCATATACTCTGAATTTTGTCAAAAAATGTCATAATAAAACGCAAAAATTCAATGGAACTCACAAAACATTTCTCTCTAATATTCATCAATCATACTAGGTCTGCATTTAGAATGCCTCCTTCCCTCTGATTTGGAGTCCTCCATGATGAGAGGGTATCACCTAGGGTATGTGTTGTGCTTGGGCAATAAAAAAATGTCCCTATGCAGGCCTTGTAATGTATCCCTGTTATGCATACACAGTCAATGCATGGAAAAGATTTATGTTGTGCAAGATGTGGGTATAAGCAATTTTCTTATTGGCATTTGCTGATGAGGCTTTCTGTTCTAAGCAATGTGATTTTTGTTGAAGCTCCTGTGTCATTTGCTTGATGGAAGGCTGTAGAGTATTTCAAAGGCTTACTTATCTATTCGATGTTTCTTTGGAATCCAGTTTAGCCTTGTGGTTGGTTTTCGTATTTGGCATTGTTCCTCAGAGTGGGTTCTCTTCTAACTATACTATAACCGTAGGAGAAATTGAAAGAATTCAAGCGGTGTGCAGTAACAACAGTGTTATTGGTTTCCTTTGGGACCCACTTCTTTGTGATTACTGGCTGCTGCATTGATGTTGCTCGTTTGGGAACCCATACTTGTCCCTGCTTTGTTTGTGTTTGAAGAGACTACTTTGGTATCCACCTTGTCTTTGTGTGAGTCTTCAGCGGTCTTTGCTTCAACTCTTGTACACTTGGTTGGCGACAATATTCAGACTTTGGGAGTTGACACTTTGGGAGTTGGCAATTTAATCGCTTCGGAATCCACATGAACTCCGGACCTCTTTATGCTTGAGTCAACTTCTTTGAAACCCAAATTTGAGTTGCAAAATCTTGCAACTTTGTGTTTCTCATAGATGTTCTTGTAGACTTTGATAGTTTTCTTTTTGGCATTGGATCTTGTGATTTTTCATCAAAGATCTTCATCTTCTTGATCCCTACGTGCTTTTGGCCAATCTGGCTCTTTGGTATCTAGATTTGTCGAACTTTTTGGTTCTGGCTTGTTGTGCTTTTCTTTTGCCCTTTCTTGGTTGTCACTAAACCTGCTAGTGATCGTGATGATCTGAGTTGTTGGTAGGGGATGTCATAAGAATCATCACTATCACTGCTATCCTCAGCAAGGTTGCATTCTAGCACTTTCCCTTCGTGGCTTGACTACTTATGGAAAGTTGCTATTTGTTTGCTCTTGGATTGCTGTTTCTAGGATGACTTTGGTATCCACTTGATTATAGCATTGGTAGCTCATTGACATGGCTGTCTTCTTGGTTGAGTCTTTTCTTCATGTATGGGAGCCACCTATGAGGGTGCTTGTTGCAGTTGTGTCTCCATCAATGATTTTGGAATCCACTTTTGATGCACTTTATTCTTGTAGCGGTGACATTGGTTCTCGGTTTTTTTATTTGGACAATCATAAAATCATGCATTTGTTAAATTTTTGCTTATGTTACCTTCTTGGTTGTTAAGATTCCCAATGTCGGCATCTTCTTGAAGCTCCAAGTGTTCTACAGAGTCGTAGAACTCGTCGTCTTCTGCGTCTTCATTTTCTTGGATTACAATCATTGCAAAATAAGGAACAACAGCACAACCATTTTCATCACAAAACTTCGTTGTTGGATCGTCTTGAATAGTGCACACATCAAGAGTAGCCAAGATGTGTTCCCATTCAAGTGGCTCTAATTCTTCCTCAGGAAAGGGTTTGGGATATAGTCCTCATCTTCAATTGCCCTTTCTAGGATGCCTTCCTCTTGATTTAAGCTTCCACATTGCGAAGTTCCACACATCCACAGTTCTTTAGGCTTACCCAACCATGCTAGAAGTTCTGATCCTACTACAGTAGTGGAATCAAACTCCTCCATAGGTGTTCTCGTCACGTCCCTATAACTATGGTCCTTCATATTTATCCTTGTCGTGGTTTCCAAATGTCTCAGGTAGATATAGTCATACCCCCAGTCTTGGAGCATTTTCAATTGTCTCATAAATGGTCTTCCTAGAATGATTTCATAGTTTTTCTTCTTGCCAAAGTCAACAATAGCAAAGGTTTGCTCATATTCAATTCCACAAGAAGTAACAACCGCTTTTTCTTGGAGTCCTATGGGGCTTTCCATGAGTTTGTTTGCAAGTTACATTTTCATCCTTGTAGCCCTCACTGCTGGTTTTCCCCATTTTTCCAGACCTCGTTTGTTGCGATGGAAACGCCGGCTCCACTGTCAAGAATTGCCATGGTTTTTACACCTTTGAATTCCACATGAAGAGTGGTGTTCCCATCTTCTCCCTCATAATACTCACCTACCTTGTTTAAAGGTATTGGCCTAGTGTTTAGCTGAGGCATTTCCAGTTCTTTGATCCCTTCCTCGATTTGAGTCATTGGTTTGTTAACACCAAATTTCTCTAGGCATTTTCCCACAGTAGCGGGTCGTATTCTGAGCAACTCGGCTAACATTATCATACAAGTGACTGGTGTAGACAAAATGTCTATCAACCCTTTTGAATCGATGACCTTGTCTCTGTGAAGGGACTGCAACCACCTCTGACTTGGCCTCGTACTCTCCCATATAGGATGGTAGTGTTCTTAGTGAATGGGGTTGACTATCCATAGACTGTACAGATTCTTTGTCTCCCCAATACAATTCCACTTCTAGATTCATTTGAGATCCAGCCTCAAATTCCTCTATTGGTGGAAGAGACACTCCTCTTCCATTACTCATTTGGTTTACTTGTCTTCTTATCTCACTTGCTTCATTGGCCTCTCTCTGACTTGTTTCCACAACTCGTCAAAACCATCTATTTCTTTACAAATGTTAGGTATGGTTATGTGAAATCTCTCAGAAGAGTTATCCGTGGTATTCAACACTATCCTTGGCTCTAATGGGGGGTCCTTCAGATTTGGTTAGGTGAAATCTCTCAGAAGAGTTATCCGTGGTATTCAACACTATCCTTGGCTCTAATGGGGGGTCCTTCAGATTTGGTCCGTGCTCATGACTAGAATCTGGTTCTTTTTGTTCCTTGTTTGGTGGGATTATTGGTGTAGGTGGGACAGAGATGACACCCTTAGGTTTTTCAACTTGTGGTTCTAGTAAAGCTTGGACTTCTTGAATCATTTTCAACTTGTGGTTCTAGTAAAGCTTGGGCTTCTTGAATCATTTTCTTGCACATTTCAAGCATGTCCTTTTCTAGTTCCACGTATGGATATGTCATCCACTGTTGTTCTTGGGTTTGGTTGTTTTTGAGCCGTCTTTCATAGTATTTTAGGAGGTCATCTGAATGCTCATTAACCTTCTCGACCAACACTGATCCTCCTGAACTAGCACTTCTTGGCTCACTTTTCGTTGATGGTTTTGTTGGAGGTTGTGATGCCTCCGCAAGAGAAGATGCAACCCTTTCCTCATGTTGTCTTATCCTCTCTTCAACTTGGGTGAGCTTCTCAGCTATGGATTTCTACTCTCGTTCCCTACGTGCTTTCATCCTAGCCTTCTAGCTTTCTAGCTATTCCATTTTCTCTTGGCTTTTTAACTAGATACGTTGGTCTTTGGCTCACCCGTCTCTTGACTTGCGGTAGTTTCTGTTTTCTTTGTCTCTAGGTTCTCAGCTTCCTTTTGAGCTTGCGCTCTCGTAACTACTTGAACTGGTACATCGTTTTCATTTTCGGAGCTACTGGGTAGCTGAAAAATTCCTGAGACAGTTGTTGTGACCTTTCTGACTTGGTTTGGATTTTTTGGACAGTCAGGGATCAAGTGAATGACGCCAAAATCAAGACAATAGGCATTCACTTGGGATCTCCGTTTGGGGACATTGTTTGACCAAGTGGTTGTCATGGATTTTGTGACAATCTGCCTCTGGTTGAGGAGCTTCTTCTTGCAATTCCTCTTGGCTATATACAAGCTTTGACCTAGCTAAGCCTCTATTAGCAATGAACCGCAATGTCCTTTCGTCCATCTCGTACCTTCTTTCTTCAGGTCAAAACGCATGAGGTGGAGGTTGTACTGGCCTCACCACTCCATGTGTTTCCCTCATCTTCAGACACTTTGAAGTAATGTACCCACTTTGGTTGTTATAATACATTGTAGCTGGTACTAGTGCTTGTTTGTTGGATGGTTCCATCATCTGCATATAACTCATGTCTATAGGCATTCTAGCACCTAGCGGTGTAGGTTGTTGTCCTAAGACAAGCTGTGGTCTTACAACTCCTACTGGTCCTGGTGCATTCTCCATAGCGTATCTAGGTGGAGGAGGTGCTACTACAATAGGCTGTACATACCTTTCCTTAGCATATTCCATGCTATAGTAACACTCTTCTCTCTCATGGTTTATCCATTTCCTCTTAATTTTTCACCATAGAGGTTCTTGGAGGTCAGATTTGACTAGAGGAGCAAGTCTTTGAGCTAATCCTTCTATAAGCTTCATTTTCTCACTAGATACCTCTTGCTTTAATGTGGGTTGGATTCTTGGTGAATCACTCCTCTGAGAAGATATGTCACTATGACTCTTAGTATCATATATTCTCAAGGTTCTGCTCTGATTTGGATAGGAGTAAGTTATAGGGGGTGGTGATGGTACATATGGTCCTATTGTGACTGTAATTCAACCTCTATAAAAGTCAAGTTCTATGGTTGCATCTGGGTATAGCCATGGTCCATTAGAAAGATTCACTTGAGGAGGCATGTCTGCCATCTCTGTGATCATTTCATCTCTCATTATCGCTCTAGAAGTGAATCCATGTGGCTCCCTTTTTGGAATTCTTGTAGGAATTTTCATGCTTGGTGGAGATATCTGTGGTCTTGCATTGACCAAATATCCACCTCTTTCTAGTGCGTTGTGTGGGTTTGTGTCAAAATGTGGATAGATTGGCATTTCAGCACTTCTAGCTTGGCTTGCCATACCTCTGGTCATATATAACAGGATTGGTAGATTGGCTTTCCATCCTGATGATCCTTAGCTTTTCTTAATGTCAGGCCCACTCAATCTCTCAAGGTATTCCTTAACAAGCCCACCTTGGCTTGGTGCAACTTATCCCTTTTTGTCCTTGATTAGGTCTCTCAAAATTTAGGAATTTGTGACTCTTTTGGTCTTTGGGAACTAGTTCTGGGTAACCTAAAATTTTGGTTTTAGGAAACCTCGGAAAATTCAGCTCCAAAACCAAAACTTTTCTCACAAGCTTTTCTCCTGTCTATACCTGACTCACTTTGGAGTTGCCCATCAAAAGTTAGAGTTGTTTTAGTGAACTGCACTTGAAACAACACTCAAAACAGTTTCAGGACCAAGGCTTTTTGCTTGTATCTTGACCACATGTAACCCAAATTTGTTGAAACTTGGTCACTAGGCTTCTTTTATGCTAGCAAACACTTCTGTGAGCTCAGATGTAACTTTTGACCTCTACTTTGGTGCTTGAGACATTATACGCGTATAAAGTCTATGTTTTCAGAATTTGACAAAATTTGGTATGTGAGCTCTCCTTGATGTCCTCTACCCACTGCAAGTTTCAGTTTGTGAATTTGACCTTTATTTTGACACTTGAGACATTATACGTATAAAGGCTTTTGTGGCAGAATGAAGTGACTTTTGTTCCACTAATTCCTTATCACTCAAGCAACTCTCAACAAGTTTCAGAATTCAATTTGGACATTTTTTGTGAAAGTTATGATCAATACAAGCCTAAATCTATCCATATCTGTCTTCTGGTCTTTACGAGCTCAAATGAGCTCCAAATTCTATGAAATTTTGGCTAGGGGCTTCTTTTATGCTCTAGGACACTGAGGTATACTCAAATGTTTTTTTTGACCCAAATATGGCCTATGAGACATTATACGCGTATAATGTCTTTTGGCTCAAAATTCACTTGATTTCTACCCAAGGTATTTCTTGATGCATACAACAAGAGTATGTGATCACAACAAATTTTGGATGTCAAAATTGCTCAAAATCAGCACTTTTTCACCTTTACCTTCTTGTATTTGAAAAAATTTCTCTTTAAATGCAAAAGTATGTGTCCAAATGGGATGAAATTTTGCAAGAAAGCTTAACACATCATACGCCTATAAAGTCTAATTGGTCAGAATGAAGTGAGTTTTACTCTAGAGGTTCCTCACTACACTAGCAACTCACAGCAACTTTCAAAACTGATTTTTTTAAATTTTTTGAGCAAGTTATGGTCAATACAAGCATTCACTTGCCTAGATGCGTCTTATGGTCTTTGCAAGCCCAAAAATGATCCAAATTTGATGAAATTTGGCCTATATGCTTCCTAAATGCTGTAGATCACAAGGGTACACTCAGATGTAACTTTTGACCTCAGATTTGGCCTTGAGACATTATACGCATATAAAGTCTTTTGGCTCAGAATTTAGTTCTGTTTCTATTGAGGTGCCCCTTAGTGTGTGGAACAAGAATATGTGCTCACAACAGATTTTGGATGTCAAAATTGGACAAAATCATCAATTTTACAAGGAAATACCCTGAAAGAGTAAAATCCCCTCAGTTTTCAATCTATAAGTCCAAATGATATGAAATATGGTGTATGTGCTCAACACAACATGCAAAAGATGGGTATAATGTCAAAAGTTCAAAATTGATACCAGAATCACCCTTGAGACATCATATGCGTATGATGTCTGCTGATGAATTTCTGGACAGAAATCATTCACAAGCATCCCCAAGTGTCTAGTAGCACTGGTTTCTAGCACTTCTACCAATTTTCATGCAAAAATGTGCTCGGAATCACAAGTTTTTCTTTTTCCCGTTTCAGAACCTCCGTCTTTTGTCTTTTGGGTGTCAAGAGCTGGTCAAAACTCTAGTTTCATGGTATACTTGAGGTAAAACCCGCCTTCTGAACACACTAGTGCAATCAAATTTTTCAAATTTGGTCTCCAAATGCCCCTTGAGACTTTATACGCGTATAAAGTCCAAGTTTACAAAATTTCAGATTTTGTACACAGAACTCTTGCAAATGCTCTTTTATATGCACAACATCAACCAGTCATGAAAAAATATCAACAGAACTCTTTTTATTGCAGTTTTACTCTCAAAAGCAGACTTTTTAGTGATTTTAAATGCAAACAAGCACTTAGCAATTAGATCAATGATGAATAGCTCTAGATCAGAATCAAATTACTTACCTAAAGCTACTCCTACAAATCATATGGGGTTTTGCATCTATTGAGTAGAAAAGCGCTTCAATGCCATACACGGAGTACCAAACGCTTTTATCACCCCTCACAAACCACTCGACCACCACAACAACTACTCTAATATACAAATCCTAACTAAATCTACCTAGTCGCAGACCCTAGGCAAGACACACGCTTCTTGGCTGTCCACTTGATCTCGGAATAACCTCTTACGAATCCACATTAGAAAAATGCTTTCTTTAGCTGAAATTAAAGCAAGCAACCATCACATGAGTGTTAGTAGGAATACCTACCTAAGTCCTTGTATCCTCGATAGTGGCGTCAATGTTGCGGGAGCGAATCACACCACCCGTAAAGTGCATGCAACACAACCTAGATCAACATAATGTCAATCAAGGACACAGATGACACGATAGGCACACAGAGGAAATCTCTTTAGCTTGTCAGGCTGAGACCATCCTACACATGCAACACTCTGGAAGGCCAACTAAACCACAACCTAGAGTCTCACTGCCCTCAACTACACCACCTAGCCCACATACACACAACGGAAGGAAACTCAGTAAACTATGCCAGAATCATATGAAAGTTAAGGAGCACCATCCCCTCACTAGGATACACCTGTCCCTAAGCCTCTACACTCAAAATCCTCGCTCTAAACCCATCTGTGAAAATCGCGTATAAAGACAGAGCCGAATTCTGAAGTTCCCAAAACTGAAATCTATGAGTACCTATGCGTAGCTTATATCGCCATGATTCTAATTACTACTTGCAGGCAGAAAACAAACATCATTTAAAATACTTACAACCGCAAATAGCTCGTAGATGCACGAGCGCATATGCTCCGTTCCGCGAGGAATGCTTGGCGTTGATGCGTAGCTCTTGCCGAGGCTAGCGCGATGGTGAAGTCGGATCTACAATGTGATGAACGAGCGGGGAGTAGCACTAGGATGAAGCTCACGCTCACTCTTTTCCTCTGTCACACACAGTCGATGGTAGCTTAAAGCTTATGATTATGATAAAGTTTTCTTTACAAAAATCACCTAGGTACCTTTTATACTAAGGCTACCTTAGGTTAACCAAAAATAGACTTTGAGGAGTCAAATGGCTTGATATTTACAATCTGGAAGTGCCATTGCACCCTGGATTCTGCTACTAGACTACCTACTTATTACAAATGATGTGTATGACCATAATCCTCAGCATTTCATAACTCTCAAAATATAAGGCTTTGGTATGGAAATTGAGTTATATCGTACTGTTGACCTAGCCGTCAACACACACACACACACACACACACACACACACACACACACACACACACACACACACACACACACACACACACACACACAGAGACGTTACCTCAAAATAGAGAAAGTAGGTTCTTGAGTTTTGTAGTGAAGAACAGGTGAAGACCCATGAGTACTTGTATTTAAATCCATTATATCATGAGATGTCCCTCCATCTACATTAGCCAATAAGAAATTATGTCAATTTTTTATAAATCAAAATTAAATTTAGCCAAAAAAAGAGAAGACGACTCTAAGACTTTGCCCTTTGGGTAGGCAAATAACATAGGTGTATGAGCAACATATATTAGAAAATATGTGTACTATGTAAGATGGGCACGATTATTCTAAGAGTGTTTTGTTTGATTAGGGTTGTATAGAGATCCATTGTGCACATTTGTAACCTAAAATGTGCACCTGCAAGGTGCATGCGAGCCGATCGCTCAAGGTAGTCTATGGTAGGGCAGATTGTTAGGCATTGTGAGCTGGGCATGCTAGTGCTGCAGAGAAAGGGAAAATGCCTAAGGGGCTTGGATAGCCTCGGTAAGGAGGCCATGGTAACCCTGCCCATGGTGGATCGTTGTGTCATCTACCCCCCCTTATTTTTGGATTATGGTGAGAGGCCTTCCCTCTTGTTCCTTGTGAGGGGGGAAGTTTGATGACTAGATATGCTAGTTTGTGATGTTGGTCTCGTACGATTGAGTGGCAAGCGAAGGGTGAGTGGTAGGCAATCTCTACTTGGTGGTAACACTCATGGAAAGTTGGGGGCCGTGGCCTTCACTTTGAACATTCTTCATAGATGGTGGGTGCATGGCTTGTTTTTTATTGGTGTTTTGGTAGCTGCTCAAATCCGAATCCACCTAGGTGGTCGACAATTGGTGGAGTCTCCTTCCTTCGTGTGGTATGCTATCTCTCTAATTGTCATGAGTTTTTATTTACTCCATTTAGATTTGTATTTGGTATGGGCTCCTTGTAAAGCGTTGAACAATGTGCTCGTTTTCATCCTTATGCTCTTGTTGGATCTCATGGCAGCCTCATCACTAGAATATTTTGAACTCCTACTTACCCAAAGATCGGCTTTTTCAAAAAAGTGATGAGAAACAGTTGTTGCCATCATAAGTGTCCCCAAACCTGGAAGGAATCTTGGTTGTTTTTTCCAAGGTTGATTTTAGTTGAAACAAAGACATTATTCTACATATGTACTTGGTAGAACCTATGAAGACTTGGTGCATTAATTCACAATCTCATTCCAATCAAGTAGGATAAAGATATGTAGAAAAGATTGCTAGGAGGCTTCAAGAAAAGATAAAATGGTGTGCTATCATATTCCTAGTCATGAACACAAGTATTCGCATGTGAGGCTTAGATACTATAGGTGAGAGAGAGAACAAAAACAAGAAGAGAAGAAAGATAATGTACATATAGAACCACACACACACACACACACACACACACACACACACACACACACACACACACACACACACACAGGGATTGGCACACGGATACATTGCCGATTTTGCCTTCCGTTTCAATAGTAGAGAGATACTTGGGAAGGATTCCATTTTGTGTTTTCAACAGTTGATGCATGGAGTGTACCTTCATTTGCTCATGCTGCACAATCTTTACATTTCACTCAGAATTTTCACCGCCAGCATGTGCACTTATTGGAGACATTGGATCAATTCTACATTAGATCTTAGGTAGTTTCCTTTGGAGGCTCCATGATGATATAGCCAAACATTGTGCCCTCTGACCATACTCCGGTATGAAACCCATTCATCTTGCAATGCCCTTGGCTATGAGGCATGGAGCCCATATTCTTGAATTTGTATGATCGCACAATCTTTGAGCCAAACGCTACAAAAGATTTGGTGAGTGGATGGACTCACCTATGAGGATCCAAGAGCACTACTTCTTGTATTTCTACATCTTCTAAGGCATGCCACCATGTATCCTCCCGGCCCCAAGAGAATTGCACTGTAGAGAGAGACTTACAAAAATGTCTTGAGGAGTTTCTTGAGGATGGTTTTCTCACCTACAAAGAGGTGGAGGACAAAGCATCTCTTACCCATCTCCCACAGGATAATTCTGTGTTCCCTTATGAATTGCATTGGCTATATAGGACCCCAGAAGGTGAGGGTGTTGAAACATGAGTTCATCAACACAACAAGGAAAAGGTTTTTAGCACAAGCTCTGATGGTTTTGGTGCAATACAAAGGCCAACCTGAGAGGTCATCAATGACCATGCCTATGCAAACAAACATTATCTTAAGGTGGAAACCCTTATTTATAGGGGGTAGCACTAAAAATAGGGCAATAGCTCAACAAAATTAGGAGGTTTTGGAGGCCATAAAAGCAAGATATTGGGGCCTATTTTTCATTCAACGATGTGGGATGGGTGTCTAACCTCACTCCTATTTTATTGCAGACATAGCGAGAACCATGAATATAATTGTCAATCCATGGGATGAAGTTGACTCGACTAGTGCATAGAGGCTACACGAGGTTGTCAATCTCTTGGAAAAAAACAGACAATTCGCATCTATCTCAAGCTACACTGAAATGACATAAATCACCAAAAGCTAGTCGTTCATCGGCAAACAAATTATAACCGTCACAACATCAAACAACATCCAAACGTTACAAAACTTCTAGGACATGTTTATAAGACCTAAGCGCACATGCTTATGGTCTCAAATCTCACTTTAGGTCAAGTGAGAAGATTGTGATTATTAACAGAAGTGAGTTTTTGACCTAGTCATTTTCGACTCAGAATGCATCTAAATGCTTAGCAATGATGCCCCAATATCCCACCTATACTAATTTTATAATTTTAAAGCTTAAATTTCTACTTATGATGAAATTAGGTTGCGGGTCAACGACGCCAGAAGCTACGGATTACCATGAAATGCTTATGTCAATGCGTAGAGCTCTTATCTACAGTTGCAACTCACCAAACGACACTGCAATGTGACAACCGAGAAGGAAGTAGGAAGCGCGAGAAGGAGAGAAGTGAGCGGCGTTAGCTCACGTTGTGTTTCATTATTCAAAAAACTTACAAAATACTTACAAAAATCAGCTTTTATACCTTAGCCAAGGTTGATGTGGTCAAAACTAATAATCTCGGAGCTCTAACTAAAGATAGGTTGATACAATCTGGAAGCTTGTAGCCCCGACTCATCAATTACACCGTTTTTACAATAAAATCTCCGAAAAATGTTATCCGAGTTAGCTTGCTGCTAACATTCCCCCCCTCCTCGACTGTGTCGTCCCTTGACACATCTTCATGGACTGAAGTAGTCTTCGGGTTGACGGCTGGCGAGGGCGATCTTTAAGCACATGTAGGATTTTTTCATATCTGATTCTTCTTTCTTTGTCTTGGACTTGCAAAAATTGCATGGTGACTCTGTTTTTAAGTTCAATGGCTAAATAACCAACAAACCTTGATGTAAGGTTGCTTATCACTGGCCCAAATAACTTCATTCGCCATGTGAAGAAACCTGTATAGAATGCCTCTCAAATGCCAACATATCGCTAGATGGCAGAAACATGCATATGGCGTGGAAGCCGTAGAGGACTTCTTCTGAAGGCTGTCCACTTAAATCATAATAGAGACCTTTGTTGTCTTCAAGGAAAGACATCCATGGTGCTCTTGCTTGCTCAGGCTCGTGAAAAGTTTGAATGCAAGTGAGCAGCATTCTGCAAATCTTACAAAGAATTGCACATGAGAGATTAGGGAGGCTCTTGAAGAATTTCATGGCGCCCGTTAGGGTTTTCACCATGTATTCTTCCGTTGTTGGTCCCTGCTTTGGAGCTGATCGTTGTGGGTAATTCAGCCATGTTGGCCTCTTCTTCTTCAGTGCATCATGTGCCTGCCATGTCCTTACCCTTGGTATTGGACAAAATGTAGGGTCCTTCTATAGGGCTGCAGGTGCTCTTGTGAATATAATTAGATAGCTAGATTTTTTGTTCAACCAGTTCTTTCTCCACTTGGGCTAGATATCCTCTAAGCCTTCTTCCTGCATATCCTTGTACAGTCTTTCCTTAACCTGTAGTAGCTCCACCTTTATCAATGGGTAGGGCAGTGATTGCTGATGCCATTGAGCATTGATTTGGTTGGGTGAGCTGAGTCACATTTACTGAGTGGAGAAATCTCAACTCCCAATCCTTTGCTGCTTTCCATTCAACATCGGCTTCTTGGACAATCTGCTCTTTTAGTGAAACTTCCTCAGCTTTAAAAAACTGGACCATTGGCACTTGCTCGGCTTCCGTGATTGGTGCTTGAAAATCCTATTCTCCTGCAAGCCCTTCCGATGGCTGTGTTTCCATATCAGCAAAAGAGACTGAGGGTATTTCGAAGTTGGTTGTTCAAAGGTTCCTACTTCATTCGGAGTTTCTGTTTGTCCCTCTCTTAGTAGTTGATTGTCTTTCTTCAATTCTTCTATTTCTTTGAGAAATTTCTCTTCTCTTTGGACCTCCATCAATGCAAGGTCCCATCTTTGCGTTCGTTCCAACTTCAGCTCAAGTTCAAGGTCCTTGTTTCTCTTTTCTAAAGTCTTGTAGACTTCATATGTTCCCTTGATTGAGGCTACAGTTGGGTTTTCTCTTATCTGTCTTAGAAATGCTGCTTGATCATTGATCCACTGCTCGGAGTACTACAAAGAGGCATTAGCTACAGCAAGCTGCACTTGGATCTTTTGTACTGACATGGTAGTGGTTAAAAGTTTGTTGGTTACTTCTGTCAGTTGTTGATCTTTGCTTTTGCATGCATCGGATAACTTTGTCTTAGGAGCTCTCCTAGCTCTTCCATCTCTTTTTGCTACTTCTCCTTTGCAATCTGGTGTATGGCCGCTTCATTTTCAGCTCTATAATCTGCCTTTGAAGATCTGTAATGATGTTCATTCTGTCATCTAGTTCTCCTTGTAGAGCATCAATGACTAGTTCTAGCTCTTTAGCCTTAGCACTGCAGCTAAGTGCTACTGTTCGCATCTTATCTATCATCAGATGCATTTTCTTGGCATATTCATACACTTGCATGATAACTTCATCATTTGTTTCCCAATCTTCAGACTCGACCTGGGGTTGTTTAGAGGTTTGGACCCTTTTAGTTTGTGGCTCTTTTGTTGGTGTCGTAGCTTCTGCTTGTGGTCATGGAGGTGGTTCTACTTCTCCTCCTTGAGGTTTTGCGGATGCCTCAGCTACTTCTGGTTCTTGAGGCTTCGTGGATTCCTTGGCTGATTCTGGTTGTGTTGTTGTAGAAGGTCCAGCTTCAGTATTTTTTGCTCCCTTTGGCTGTTCAAAACTTGCTTCTGCCTGCTGTTCAGGCTCTTTTTCTTTTGCTTCATCATCTCCATTGGACTTATCTGTTGGTGAAGACCTTGGACTCTCCATGGGTTGGTCTTCTTGCTCCATAGTTGGTGAAGAGTGTTGTGGAGACATCTCCTCGTAGTCATGATGTGACTCACTTTGTTGAGCAGCTTACACTTGTCGTTGTTGCTCAACCGCTTCTTCCGTTGCTTTTCTTTGAGCTTCCTTCAGATTTAAAGCTTCCGCATCTGCATACATACGCTCAAGGAAATCTTTGGGATCCTCTAGCCCTTTCCTTACAGTGTTTTTGGTTCTTGGTCCCTTTATGTCTCTTGGACTCCATCTTTCAGGGTCCTCACTTGCAGCTCGGCGGCTCCTTTTGTATGTTTGCTTTTCTCTTTCAAATCTGGCCTTCTTTTGCTGCGGTTCCTCTTGGTGAGCTGCTACTGCTTTCTTTTTCATTGCTTCAATCCTTGCCCTTCTTTCTTTGTTATCTGAGCTTTCACTGTTATGGGCTTCATGGGAGCTTTCTGCAGATTCTTCATCTGACTTGTCCACTCTCTTTGATGATCGAGTGGTCCTTGGAGAAGGTTGAGCTGACACAATCCATGTGTTCTGATCTTGGGCTGGCGGAAAATTTTCGGCCATTCCAATAGCATGATGTGCTATTCTTGTTAGCACATCTAGAGTGCCCAGATAGGTGATCTTTCCCTCTTTCTTTGTGCCCTTCAATGTTGTAAGCACATACTGCGCATGATCTATTTCTTGTCTGATTGTCGACTTCAATACTTGAGTGAAAGTAATCGCAACCGCATGGTTTGGAGTGGTGTACCGTGGCGGTCTCTTTGAGAGGAAGTGGAAATGTTGATGGTATAGGCGAGCTTGTTCCTCCACTTGCCTTTGGATGAGATCAAAAAACGTGGCAACAGCAGTATCTTTGGTAAGAGTACCTGTTGTTTTTCTATCTTGTGTCCGCATAGATATACCCTTTGTTGGCAGCTTCAATGCCTCGGCCACTATTTCTTTAGTGATCACTACTTTGACTTTTTTCTCTTGTTGATCAGTGATTTGGGCCAACCCATCTTCCTTGACTGAGGATAGTAATTCATATGCCTTCTCGAAATCCACGCCGCATGGTTCTTGGTCGTAGAAATCTCTTAGGCCTAGCCTTCTGTTGGCTTCCTTGGTGTCTTGCTGCTACATCATATACCTCCTTCGTTAGCATTTGCAATTTGACCTGGTGTCCTTCTTTGCTCTTGCATCTGCCAGTCAAAACCATTGTGTTGTTTTCTTCGAGCTGTTCTTTAGACAAGTAAGTTGCCTTTGTTGTCTTCATTGAGCTTGGATCCAATTGGTATGGTGGAAACTCTTGCAGCTTTTCTTTTTGGGATACCCTTTTCTTTGCCTTCTTGGTCACTTGCATTGCTCCTGTTAAGTGCATACAGTGTCAAAGTTAGAGAATTTTGCCAATTCTGCTCTGAAATGCCCTGATTCTGAATTGCTGACAAATGGTTTTTATTTTGCTTCAAATCAATTTTGGAGCATGCATAGATGCATAAAACATGTAGAGATCAAAATCATACAGTTCAGGCAAAAATTGCAACAAAATTAAATAATCGCGATTATTTACAACTAGAGATTTTTTCCAACTTTTTGTATTTTTGACATCATAGGCTTAAAACATGTAGCATTTAGGTACTCTAAGTGAAGTGTAGGCTCATTTAAGTGCACTAGGTGGAAATGGAATCTGATTTAGGCTTTCAGACTCTGAAATAATAGATATAAAGAGATTTTGAGAATTTGAGATCCAAACTTGCTCAAACTTGATTAGTGGGCTTGGGACATCATGGTCTTTGGTCCCATAAGGTCAAAAATGCAAATTGCACCCATTTTGGAAAAAATATAAATAATCGTGATTATTAACTTTTTCATTGAATTGTACATTTTTTATTGCAACTTGGTTCTAGGCATGATGTAGAGTCTGTGTGTGAGATATGGGGTGATTTGGATTAAAAAATGTGACAATTTACTTAATAATTGGATTGAAAAGACTTTGGTGCATTTTTTGACAAATTCAGAGTTTTTCTTGATCATTTTGGCTCATACTTGACATGTGGCATGTAATAGATGTGTACAAGTGATAGGTGATGTGAAGAGATCAATTTCAAGCCAAACAAGCACAAAAGTAAATAATTGCGACTATTTACAACAATCACTTTTTTTGCAGGAATTGACAATTTGATGACATAAACATATTTAATACATCTAAAACAAGTCCTAAAATGAATTTGGTAAATTTTGATCGTGTCGGCATCACTTCGTGCTCTTGTCGACTCTGAAATCATTGATTTTTGTGACTAGATGGCATGTAGAGATGGTTAGTCACTTTTGAAGCTATGGACTTGTCCACTACATAGTCCTGATGCTACCCATCCAGTTTTGGCCCAATTGGAGTCAGTTTGACTTCATATGTCAAATTTGATGCCTTGTAGCCTTCAAGCTATTTTCTATTGTTCAAGAGCTTGCCTTGACTGTTTCCATGAAACCATCTAGGTACATTGTGTATAGACCCAGTCTATAAGCTGCCTGTGGAGTCAGAATCCGATTCTGTGACATATAGCAAAAACCTAAATTATTTACTTGGGACCCCCCCGGCCGACCCGAGCCAAATGGTCATTTGGTGATATGAACGTGTTCTATTATATAGGGGCATGCTACAGTTCAAGTCTCGTCCAATTCGGTTGAGCTGACTGGCCGCTATGGTCAATTTTGTGTCTTAGGACTTTGTGCACAACTGAGTTTCTAGGGTTTTTTCCTGAGCCTAGACTTGCTACGCGACCATATAGAATTGTTCATTGATAAGCTTAGAACTTATCCCTCATGTCTCTGTGAGACGGCGCTGTAAATGGATGACTGTAGACTCCGAAAATCGCGCGCGAAGAAGGCAAAAAGCTCTCTCCTCTAAGAGTGACTAGTGGAAATGAAGTGATTTTGGGCTACCTTGGATATCTATACTCGGACTTCCCAAACTATTTTTCTCCAAATTCCCCTCTTAGTCCTACTAGGTTGTGAAATCTATGTTAGACTCAAAAATTTCTTCGATCGAATTCCGTTAGCTCATTCTGCAAGAATTTGTGAAAGTAGGCATTGGCGGCCTAATTTAAACTTCTCACTTCCATCTGACGATTCAACTGAAATTTCTTGTGCCTGTCCGCCTTGTCCTTCTGATCATCAATGTATCTTCGGTTTCTCCATCTGAGCTCATTTGCTACTTATTATTAATTTTTGACCTGTTTATTGAAAAAATCAAAGAAAATAATAAAATACACTAAAAAAGCAAAGTGAAAAATCAATACTTAAGAAAATCCATTGAGAAATATTGCTTTATTGTTTTTTGGTGGATTGTTCCATTTTTAGGTCCCAATATCAAGAAAAATGATGAAAATAACCAAAAAAGATAATTTTTGATAGTATATACACTATTTACACTCATCGGGGAGATGTTATCAATTGAATTTCCCTTGTTGATGATTTTGTAAGGGAATTATTAGATACTTTTGCAAAAAATCACACGTTAACATCCAACGTTTTTCTCCCTCTTCAAACATTACTCTTAATTACTTAGTTCCCTTCCACCCCTTCTAGATGGCGTACTCCGAGACGACTGTGTGCATGGGTTGAATAATCATGTCTATGCATAGCTTGTTTGGATCTATCATGCTTCAAAGATCAATGCAATTCAAACCATTATGCTGTGCAAGAGTTGGGTCTTGAGTAATTAACTCAAGGGTTTCTAAGGTCGAGGTTTTCTTTTGCTGTTTCCTAAAGAGAAAATCTTGTAGCATGTGTGCTCTTTGATTTATTGTACCGTCAAGATGCTTTGGCACGTTGATTTCTTGAGCTGTCGGTATCAATAATGACGGTTGTTGAGTGTTTTGAGACTTAACTCTCCACTGAATCATCGGTTTTTGTTAGTGGATCGTCACGACGGACAACTGCAGCATAGCTCTTTTGCACTAACATAATGTCAATATGCAAGGAAGCAACTCGGGATGGGGCACGGAGACTTAATGAGAGTGTCA
The DNA here is from genome assembly GCF_014529385.1 of Adiantum capillus-veneris. Lineage (NCBI taxonomy): Eukaryota > Viridiplantae > Streptophyta > Polypodiopsida > Polypodiales > Pteridaceae > Adiantum > Adiantum capillus-veneris. The sequence continues at coordinate 130,906,272 of NC_140952.1, forward strand.
ATCTCACCAAAGTGAACTCAGAGGACTACTCATTCTATGACAAAAGCAAATCAACTACTTCCTAATCAGACAATCAGTATGCGTCCAATCTCACCGCTCTAGGTCATCACGCCTTTTCGACATCCAAACAAATCCGGAATGCAACAAAACTTAAGGAGAGGTATCACAACACTTAAGGGCTTAATCCTACCAAGTTCTGTCACCATCTAGGAAGGTACCTAAATCACCATCCATTATAAAAAATGTGCAGAAAACTAAAACAGACGTACTCGGAAAGGTCCTCCTTAAGCATAGAAACACTTATTCATGGTCAAAACATAAAAAAAAACCATTGTAATCTCCAAATCAATGCATTTAGCTCACAAATAATACGTCACGAACCACATCAGGATTGAAAATAATTACACTTAGATTGTAGAGCAAGAGACAAGGAATGCAATGTGCTATTCGAAAACGAATTCTGATTACCAGTCCAGGAGAAAAGAAGATTATAATTTAGAGCAGTAAGAGGATCCCACAGTGCACATTTCAAATCCTTTTAGCTAATGATAATTCTCCTCTCCAAACTAAGGGTTTTGACTTTAAAAGTTAAGGGAGCTTTCCCACGGCCATCCGGCCTCTTACAAGGGTGTAGACTCAGAGAGTTATGGAGGGTATTGTCTGATTACATCACATTTACAACTCATCATAGGCTGAATTACATGGCTTTCTTTGAAAAATCGAGTGTTTGCAAGGTTTGGTGTGCATACGCCTGTATCCACCAAACAGTTTTATAGTTTGCAGAGAAGATAAGTGTTCCTTTTTCCTCCAAATCCATCTTGTTTTAAGTTCCCTGCTCGAAGATGCTCTTCTTTGTGTTTTAAACTTTGGAGCCTTCTTTGGTATGGTAAATGAGGTTTTGGGTACCCAAATTTGAAACGACTTGTCCTTGAGTTGTGCTTTTGGTACCCAGATATGTCCGACTCTTGCATGCTACTTGTAGCATTTGCTTGTCTATAGGATGGAGAAGATTGATTGCTTTGTGGTTTGTTCTGCCGGTAATCTCTTTTCCATTCTTCTTTGCTTGGTGCAATTGGAATAATGAGTTGTACGCCTTTAGGTGATAGCTTGAGTTGATTGGTTTCCCAATTTGGTACTGCCTTGTACGTCCACATCCATGAGATTCCAAGAATCATTGTTTGATTCATGTGTTCATCTAGTAAGCATACAAACTGATGAGGGCATGAAAATCCATGTACCACCACATTTAAGTTGACTACTGCAAGTGCCGGTGTTGGGTTCTTGTTGCATCCTTTAATAGCCGATATTCCTGATGTCAAAGATTGATTCGTTGCTTTCTTGTACATGGAATAACTGACTGCATTTGCTCGAGCTCCTGTATCGACCAATGCATTTGTGCTATGATTGTTCAGTTGTACTTTGATGCGAAGATCCATTCCATGTAACCATTCATCGTCCGTTGAAACTCCATCCTTCTTTATTTCCCATAGTCATTCATCTAGTTCCAGAGTGTTGATAAGAGTAAATATTTGTTGATTTTTGAGAGCAGCTTTCTTTTTAAGTACGCAAAGCCGAGCTTCCTCTTGGGCCTCATCAATGACCTGCTGTCATTTCATCTTTCTTTGTTTTGCTGCATGCATCTTTCATAGCAATTCATTGGTTAGTGGAAAATTCTACTTCTTTAAACGGCATCCCACTAATCGAATTAGCCATTGGTTCACCATCTAGGGTGGACAACTTAATTGCTCCACTTGGAGATATGTCTTCAATAATAAACGGTCCATTTCCCTTTTTCTTAAACTTGGGAATGTGTTGCTCAAGAGAGTAGACCAAAACTAAGTCCCCTTTTTTGAAGATTTTTGTAACTAGATGGGAATCAAAAAACTATTTTTGTTTTTGTTTTTGTGCATAGATGTGAGCTACAGCTGTTAGCCTTTGCTCATCAAGATTTTCTAAATATTCAAGCCTCTCTGAAAATTCATGTCCAATCCACTCAAGATCCTTAGCTACTCTTAGTGTCGACAATAGAAATTATATCGGTAGTATGGTATCAAGACCATAAACAAGGTTAAAGGGTGTAGCATTTGAAGTTGTCTTGAACGAAACTCTATAAGCCCATAGAGCGGCATGGAGATTCATTTCCGAATTAGTCCATCCTGAACTAACTACTTTAGTTAATACTGAGCTAAGAATTTTATTCGTGTGCTCAGCTTCTCCATTTGCTTGTGGGTGATATGGAGCTGATTCGTTATGGATGACCATAAATTCATTAAGCAGATTCGTTATGGATGACCATAAATTAGTCCATCCTGAACTAACTACTTTAGTTAATACTGAGCTAAGAATTTTATTCGTGTGCTCAGCTTGTCCATTTGCTTGTGGGTGATATGGAGCTGATTCGTTATGGATGACCATAAATTCATTAAGCAGATACTCAATTACCTCATTGAGGAAATGAGTTTCCCTATCAATGACAATTTCTATTGGTAGTCCATATCTTGTGAACATATTCTCATACAAGAATGCGGATGTGGTTCTGGCATCATTCTTTTGAGTTGCCTTAACCTTTGCCCATTTGGTCAAATAATCCGTAGCTACAATGATATATTGAGCTTGAGTTCTATAAGTCGGTGGTTGTATTGGCCCAACAAAGTCTATACCCCATTTTGCAAAAGCTCTAGTTCCCCATCATCGGTCTTAAGGGCATGCTATCTACACGGGTTGGCATTTTTGCTCGTTGACATGCATCACACCTTTGAACATATTCTTTGGCATCTGCAAAAAATATTGTAATCCAGCATGTTCTTGTTCTATAATGGGAATATATTCGTCTTCATTTGCACAAAGGTGTAGATGTTGATCCTTTCCTCTTCAATACAATTGGTTTTCAATAAGAGTATAGTCTCTTGCTTTAGTTTCAATTGCTCTTTGGTGGTGTTTACTCATATCCTTAGGAAATGTTGCATGGCTTGTTGACCACGTACAATAAGGGTTTGTGGTCCACAAAGAACACAAATTTGTTAGCTAATAGGTAATGTCTATACTTCCCTTTTGGTGGTTGTATAGTTTTTCTCTGCCATATTCAACTATCTACTAGCATAAGATCATTCCTAATCCTTCCCTTTTGATGGTTGTATAGTTTTTCTTTGCCATATTCAACTATCTACTAGCATAAGAAATAGGAAAATCGCTTTTCCAGTCTCCTGATTGACCTAGTATACACCCAATGGAAAATTGGAAGCATCTACATGTATGTAGAATATCTTATTCCAATCTGGTGCTTTCAATATTGGGACTGAAGTGAGAGCTTGCTTAAGCTTCATAAAGGATTCTTCACATTCATCAGTCCATTCAAAGAGCGTAATCAAGTTGTACATTGGCTTTGCAATTATAGCGTACATGTAAATGTATCGTCTATAATATCCACAATGTCCCATGAAAGCTTGAACCCCTTTGATTGTTGTCGGTACAGGCAATTCAACAATAACATGAATTTTATCCATATTAGTAGCTATGCCAGTTTTAGACACTATATGTCCAAGAATTTTTTCTTGTTTGTCCATAAATTTGCACTTTTCAGGATTTAAGCAAATCTTATAAACTCTACATTTTCCAAAGACCTTTTTGAGGTGTTCAAAACGGTCAGCCCGGATTGATGAATGTACACATAGATCATCTATATATACTTCTAAGAAATTCCAAAGATATTCCTTAAAAGCATGGCTCATCAATCTTTGAAAGGTGGCAGGAGCATTAGTTAAACCAAAAGCCATAACCTGATAGGCAAAAATACCCTATTCAGTTGCAAAGGCAGTTTTATGATGATCTTTGGGGTCAACCAAAAGTTGATTGTATCACGAAAAACCATATAAAAAGCTGTAAGATTTTTTTCCTGCAGCTTATTCTAAAACATGCTCAGTGATTGGAAGATGAAAGTTGTCTCTAATGGTAGCTGCATTCACTTTCTTGAGATTGACACACACCCTTAATTTTCCATTTTTCTTGGTTACTACCACAATTGGAGACACCCAATCTGTGTGTTCAATTTCATAAATGAATTTGGCTTCCTTTAGCTTTTCTATCTCTTCTTTGGTCTTCTAGCAAATGTTTCATTATAAGTATATGGCCTTTGTCTGCTCGGTTTTGCATCATCCCTCATAGGTATGGTATGCTGACAGATTTTTGGATCAACACCCTTGAGATCCTTATAAGGCCAAGCAAAGATATCTCGGTATTCTTTCATTAAGCTTAAAAAAAGCTCTTCTTCTTCTTCCTTCAGGTCATTTGCAATGTAGGCAGGTCTAGGCTCTTCTCTTGATTTGGCCAGATCTATCTTTTTTGCGTTTTCAGGTCCTTCGTATGACTTGCCATGTTTTCTTAGTTCCCTGACAGGTTGTTTAACTATGATCTTTTGGTCTTGGAGAGTATATTTCTTGTAATGAGATGGAACACTCATTACATCTTTACTTTCCTCCCCAGTGGTTTCCATTTCAGTGGTATACATCTCCTTTAGAGCTTTCTTCAACTCTTGATACTTCTTTCTTCGTTCAACTCGTATCATGGTTGAATCCTTGTCCTGGTATTTAGGTTTTGCTTTAGTTTTCTTTCTCGTTTTTCTTGATGTTTTTGATATTTATTTCTTTTTGTTTAAAGGATATCTACCAGTACTTTTGTCTTTGACACAATCATGTGCATCTATTTGCATCAGAAGCTGTGTTCTACTAGAGACTAATGGCATGGGTTTAGATTTCAAGTTTCTGGTGTCTCTTTTTCTTGTATGTCATTTCTGTCTTCTCGGTTTTTGATTTGAAAAGTCAAAAAGCTTTTCCTCCCCTCCTTTGATGAGTAGTTTAGCTCTCACATGTTCTTTTTCCGACCTTGAATCATCTAAGGTAGCTGAATGTTCTTCTAACTCGTCTGTTTCATCATAGTTGAGGTCTAAAAAGACTTGTTGAAATTTCATTAAGTCCTTGGGTTCTTGAATTTCATCTTCAATGTAAAATGTTGAGATCGTTTGTATGGGAATTATGTCATAGCCGTCCTCATTGCAAAATTGAGTAGGCATAGACGTATTTACACACACATCCATTGTTGCTAAAATTTGAGTCCACTCAAATGGCTCAAACAAATGCTCCGGAAAGGGTTCAGGTACATAAGCTTCATCTGTGCAATCCCTTTCCAAGATACATTCTTCTCGTTTTAAGCTCCCATTTTCTGAAGCTCCACACATCCAAATAGGAGTGTCTTTGTTTAACCAAGATGAAAGCTTAGTTTCAGCCGAAGAGACTGAGTCAAATTCTCGTATGGGCATTTTCATGACATCTCTATAAGTGTGATATTTTAGATTAACCATTATTATTGATCCCACTTGCTTCAAGTATAGAAAATTGTTTCCCCAATCCTGGATGAGTTGTACTTATCGCATGAAAGGTTGTTAGCGGGTCGCCGTGATGGACGATTGCAGCATAGCTCTTTGGCACTAACATAATGTCAATATGCAAGGAAGCGACTCGAGATGGGGCACGGAGACTTAATGAGAGTGTCAATATCACCAAAGTGAACTCAGAGGACTACTCATTCTATGACAAAAGAAAATCAACTACTTCCTAGTCAGACAATCAGTGACATGTGCTTGTTCTATAATGGGAATATATTCGTCTTCATTTTCACAAAGGCATAGATGTTGATCATTTCCTCTTTGATACAATTGGTTTCCAATAAGAGCATAGTCTCTTGCTTCAGTTTCAATTGCTCTTTGGTGGTGTTTACTCATATCCTCAGGAAATGTTGCATGGCTTGTTGACCATGTACAATAAGGCTTGGTGGTCCACAAAGAACACAAATTTGTTACCTAATAGCTAATGTTTATACTTTTTTACGGCATAGATCATTCCTAATCAGAGCAATTTCCCAATGATGTACATTGTAACTGGTCACTTTTCACAAAAAATGGTCTCTAGGGTACATGGATCACGATCCATGTTCCTCCATAGATTCTGGTCAAACTTTTCAGATTGCTTCTAGAGAGTCTGCTGATGCCCTTGATCCACAAATTTTTAAATTTGGATCACTTTTGAGATCTCTACCATCAAATTTTTAGAATTTCAGAGTTATGGTCATTTTGGCCAAAATATGGTTTTCATCCTTTTTTTTTCTTCAATCTTTTAGCCCAAATTTGATGGTGGTAGTTTCTACTTATCCTACTTCTAAGTACTAAAATGAAACATGAAACAAAAACAAACAGAATGGTATAAAACAAAGTCAAAACGGAAAATGGAATAGCACTCTGAAAGCATAGAGAAAATCAGAGAATGAAATGCTTTTGGCTATCTCACTCACAACCCTCTTTACCTCTCGAGAATAGATCTAGCAAGTCCTCGACTTCTAGAGTCTATCAAGCACTAAACCCCGTGTCTAGCTGCTTCATTGCTAAAGTGTAAATGGAATGGAGGTAAATCTTCAAAAAAGAACGCTCTAAATACGCACTAGGTCACCACCTAAAGATCATATCCCCGGTGACAGCGCCAATGTTAGCGGGTCACCGCGATGAACGACTACAACATAGCTCTTTTGCACAAACATAATGTCCATATGCAAGGAAGCGACTCGGGATGGGGCACGGAGACTTAATGAGAGTGTCAATTTCACCAAAGTGAACTCAGAGGACTACTCATTCTACGACAAAAGAAAATCACCTACTTCCTAGTCAGACAATTAGTATGCGTCCAATCTCACCGCTCTAGTCATCACGTCTTTTTGGCATCCAAACAAATCCGGAATGCAACGAACCTTAAGGAGAGGTATCACAACACTTAAGGGCTTAATCCTACCAAGTTCTGTCACCATCTCGAAAGTTACATAGATCACGATCCATCACAAAAAATGTGACACTATGTTCCATGTTTGGCCAGTAGACGCCCACTCTCTGTAGCCGTTGGCCTATCTGTGTTTCTCCATTGTGAAATCTTGTATTTTGTATATGAGCCTGTTTGAGGTAGTAGGTGGTTTCTTCGCTCTGTACACATAGTCTCATTATCCCATCCTTACCGTATTTGTACAGCCGTCCTACTAAAAGCTGGAGATTTTGTGTTTGATGAATAATTGATGGTTGTCTTTCTATCTACAATGAGCCAATTGTGAGTAGAGGAATGACCTCTTTGCTCCATCTCGGCACCATTTTGATGTTAAACAGACATGAATCAGGAAGATCATCATCGACACCCTCAGGTGCTTCCCCATGAAATAGTCGTGAAAGATGATCTGCTCTAGTGTGTGTGGTCCCCTTTTTTATGACTACCGTGAAGTCAAACTCAAGCAATAATATAAACCAGCGAACAATTCTTCCAGTGTTTCAAGGTTTCTTTACTAGATATAGCAGTGCTTGGTGATCCACGAAGAAGACAAACTTGTTTGCTGGAAGGTAGTGTCTAAATTTCTTAATAGCATAGATCATTCCTAGACCTTCTCTTTCTATAGTATAATTTCTTTCGACATTGTTTAGCTGTTGACTAGAGTAGCAAATGGAAAATATACTCCTGATGGCATAGGCTGATGCATACACATGGACATGAAAAATTTTGCTCCAGTCATGGGCTTGCAAAATTGGAGCCAAAATTAATTGCTGCTTCAATTTTTGGAAAGCCTGCTCACATTCCTTCATCCATTCGAACTTAGCAATGAGGGCGTACGACTGCTTAGCTATTATAGCATACATATATATGAAACACCTATAGTACCCGCAATGCCCCATACATGCTTCCACTTCTTTCATCTTCGTTGGTCTCAATAACAATTATTTGTACCTTCTCCTGATCAGTTGAAATTTGTTTTTGGACACAATGTGGCCCAAAGTTTTACCTTGTCTTACCATGAAGACGCATTTTTTCGGGTTTAAGCAAATACGACACGTTTTGCACTTTTCAAAGACGATTCCCAGATGAGTGATGTGGTCACTTCTTTGATGAGAATGACACAAAGATCATCCATGTAAATCTCCAAAAATTGTCTGATATATTCTTTGAATGCGTGGTTCATTAGTCTTTGAAATACAGGAGGGACATTGGTCGGGCCAAAAGGCATTACCTTGTAGGCAAATACACCCCACTTTGTCGCAAAAGTTGCCTTATGCTGATCTTCAAAGTGCTTTTATCGTCAATTGGTTGTAGCTTGAGAACCCATACAAGAAACTATAGGCCTCTTTCCCTGCTACCCTCTCAATAACATGATCTGTTATTAATAGTGGATAGTTATCCCTGATGGTGGCTGCATTTACATGTTTGAGGTTTACACAGACACACAATTTTCCATTCTTTATGGGTACCACCACAATCGGGGACACCCAATCAGTGTGTCCCCGATTTCCCTGCTACCCTCTCAATAACATGATCTGTTATTAATAGTGGATAGTTATCCCTGATGGTGGCTGCATTTACATGTTTGAGGTTTACACAGACACACAATTTTCCATTCTTTATGGGTACCACCACAATCGGGGACACCCAATCAGTGTGTTCAATCTCATAGGTAAACTCAGTGTCCTTCAGTTTGTCTATTTTCCCTAATTCTTGGCAAAAGTTTCATTGTATGTGTAAGGACGTTGTCTACGAGGTCTGGCATCACTCTTAAGGAAGATCATCTGCTAATAGATCTCATGATCTATCCCCTTTAGATCTTTGTATGACCATGCAAAGAAATCTTTGTATCATCATTTGATTCCTCATCAGTTTCCATTTCTGTTGTCCAAACTTCCTTCAAGGCTCGTTTCAGTTCATTGTATTTGATTTTGTGCTCCATTTGAACAAACAACTTCATACATTTTTCGGTATTGCTCTCTTTTTTTGGTTTTTGTTTGTTTTTCATCTTCGATTTCGTTTTGGTTGAGTCAGGTTTCATGTATCTCTTTGATATCATATCCTTGAGGTAGTCAATTGCTTCTACTAACCTTAAGTACTACGTTTTGTCAGTTAACAGAGGTACTGACTCCTCGTTGTGCTTGTCTCGATTATTTCTATGTTTATCTCGATATCTTTGTTGTCTTCGAGGACATCACCCACTGATCCTTCCATTTCATGCTCTGACTTGAGCTACTATATAGCTTGTCGTCTGCGTTATCCTCTAGCAGCTTATCAGTTGAGTCTTGGAACTCTTCTTCGTCCGTTTGGTCAAGGTCCCCTACTGAGATTTCATCCACGATGCATCGGCACTGGGCAACCCCGTCCCTGTCAAGGAATTTCCACTCTGACTTCAATGTTAGGCTGACACCCATCATCTGGAATGGAATGCTATCATATCCTTCCTCATCACAGAATTTGGTGAGGGTCACCTCGTTTACATAAACATCAAGAGTGGCTAATATCTGTTCTGGAAAAGGCTCTGGTATATATACCTCGTCTTGTGCAGTCCTATCAAGAATGCAATTTTCCTTTTTAAACTTCCACATTTTGAAGCTTCTCCTGTCCATTGGTGAGCTTTGTTTTGTAGCCAAGCTGGTATTCCTCCTTCTTGGTCAGTTGTGGAGTGCAAGTCTTCTCCTGGGGTTCGTTCTACATCTTTATAGCTGTGATATGTGACACTAATTTTTGTAGTGACATCCTTGTTCCTTAGATAGATATAGTTGTAGCCCCAATCTTGCACCATTTTGAGCTAACGCATGAATGGTCTACCCAATATGATATCGAAATTTCTGCTCTCATCAAAATTCATAATAGCAAAAGTGTGTTCATATGCAATTCTGCAAGAGGTTACCACAATTTGCTCCAAGATGTCAATGGGTCTTTCCAGATACCCATTTGCCAATTGAAGTTCATTCTAGTCTTTCAAAGAGCAGGTTTTCCCCATTTTTTCCACATTGCTTTGGTAGCTATGTGTATTCCAACACCATTATCCAATATTGCTATCGACTTGACCTCTTTGTACTCCACCGGCAGGGTAGTATTTCCTTCTTCACCTTCACAATAATCCCCTACCTTGTTCACTGGTACTGGCTTATGTTTAGTTTGTTTCAAGGGTTGTGTCTTCAGCGTGTTTGGAGAAGCATTAGGTGGCGGAATTACCAGCCCTATTTTTTTCAAATTTTTTCCGACCTCATTCCAAAGATGCGGTCTAATATGCAGTAACTATGATAGAGTTAGTGTACAATGGATGGGGGATGACATCAGCTCGTGAAGAGTTTTAGTATCCATATCTTAGGATTGGCTTCCATTGAGATGGTACTTTCTTCACCTCCGATCGAGTTTCATGGGTACCAATAAATGAAGGTAAAGTCTTCAACGACTGTGGTTTACTGTCTTTCGATGTCACTATACTTGCATCGCCATACAGTGCTCTGATGTCATTTGGGTAGAGCTCATGCTCCAAGTGGATCTCTGGGATGGGAGATGACATAAGTTTAGCACTACCATCTTTTCTATTCCTAATCTGTTCCCATAGCTCTTGAGGCCATTGTTCTTCTACTCCGGAATTGACAGTGGTACATTGAGAATACATTCAATCTATTGTATTGGCTGCCACCCTCGTATCCAATGGTGTTTCATCTACATGATCTGGTCAGTTATTCTTTTCAATTCCCTGCCCCTCTAACTCCTGCATCTTTTCTAGGATTAGTACCTCAATTTTTGGAGCCGTAGGAACTGATGGTTCCATATGCGCTTGATCGGCTTGGATGAGCTCCTTGCACATATTTAGCCTCTCTTTCTTATAGCCCGGATGAGGGTACATTAGCCACCTATCCTCTTGGATCTGGTTAGGCTTAGCCTTGCTTCATAAGCTTTTAAAGTTGCATCCAAAGGTTCGAACACCTTGTCTACCAAGACAGACCCTCCCGATGGTAGATCCGATGGTTTTTTTATCTCGTTGTTCCCCTTAAGGTCTCTTTCCCTTTGGAGTTTTTTTTCAGTAATTTGGTTTCCGATTCCGTTTTTTTCTTTTCTCTTTTGGTCTTCATCTTGTCTCGTTTTGCCTTCCAGGATTTACTAGGGGTTCAGACAGACAAGTTTTCTATCTCTGTTTGGATGGCTGGGACGTTCCTTGTTGCCACATGTGCTTGAGCTCTAGTGACCGCGTTTATCGGAATGTTTGGTTCTGTTTTTGATCTACTTGAGCTTGGCACAATCCCCATTTTGTTCATGGTTGCTTTCCGTTTGTTGTTAGGGCTATTTGGACAGTGTGGAATGAGATGGTCAGTCGTGCATTCATCACAAAATCCAAAAAAATTTACCCGTTCTCCTTTGTTTGGACAAACTCTCGCCCAATGATCACCACTACATTCATAGCATGGTCCTACACGTGGTGGAAAATCTTGTGGAGCCCCCATTGATTGTCCTGTTGTAGGAGGATAGCCCCTAGGTTTATAGCCCTGATTTGCCATGAATATGATCATATTCTCATTGACCAAGTAATGGTTTTAGTTGGATGTGCTATGTATAAGGGCTCGAACATCTCTTCAAGAGTTATCCATGGATTGTGTCCCTCTGGAGCATATGCGTTCTCATCAAATCTCCTCTTATAAGTATTGTCTGAATCTTCCCGGTATGAGACTACTTGGACCATACTCTGATCAGAAGGTGGTTCTATGGGTTGAGAAATCCTTACCATAGCCCTATTTTCCTGGGGTAAGGGAGGTCGATGTCCCAACATAGGTTGCGCTTTTTCCTGCCCCAATATTGTGTTATTTGGCCCTACTTGGTACCTTGGAGGAGGGGGCGGAAATTTTTGCCCTCCATGTGGTTCGTATTGTCTCTCTAACATAGTTTCGATTATAGAAACATTCATGAGTTTCATGGTTTGTCCATTTTTGTTTTGTAGCACACCATTTTAATATTCGCTGTGCATTTACTCCTGGCCTTTGTTGAAGGTTGCACCACTGGGTTGGATGATCTCCTCCACATGTGTCGCATGTGGATGATCTCGTCCTGTTTCCTTGGTTTATCCTTCTGATCACTTCCTCGATCATTTGATCAATGTGAGGCACAGTTGGGTTTTGTCCTCCCAATTTTGTTGTGGACTCACTAGTGGTTGAAGAGATGTTACTCGTCCCCTGATCTGTGTCTTCAGCCACCTCCCCATATGCCTTGCAGTTATCTACCAGATACAATGCCTCTTTCGTGACTTGCTCAAAAGTTACACATGCCTTCAAGTGCAAGTCCTTTTTGAGCGTGTCATCTCGCAATCCTTCTATGAAAAGGACTGATAGTCTTTCATCCTGAGGTAGTTCTCAAGCAGGGCATCTCTCTATGTACTACTTGAAATGAAGCGATTCTTCCTTCACTTTCTCTTTCTCCTTTTGCCTAAATGCATAGATCTGGGAGACAGTGTTATGCTTGATCCCCCTCTTTGAGAATTCCTCAGCGAATTCTCGGAGAAGTTGCTCAATACTTGGGAATTCCAAGTTGTTTAATGATTGGAACCAAGTTAAAACAGTACCTTCTAATGTCAACCCAAAACCTTCATATTGAGTATTATGGCCTCTGCAACCATTCTAAAAGCACTTGGTCCGCGTGGTGTGGCTTCTCTAGGTTTGTAACCTCCTCTTGGTACTATCAGTGGTATCCTATCTGCTATACGTTCATCAAGTCGATCTCGTGTAACAGTCGGAGGGATTCTAGTGGTGTAAGTGACATCAGGAACATTAATACCCCTTTGTGTGTTCATGGATGCCCTAGACGCAGTTGATCCTAAAGGCCCTGTGTTTGGGACTCGTTCATGTCCAAAAGACTCCTCCACCCTGGTTCTCACGGTGCTCACATATACACTCTCAGGTCTTATGTAATGTACCCAATAGTTTTCAATAGAAGTATTTCATTTACTTTACAAATATTTGAGGTTTGCCTTTTATTAAGTCAAAGAGCATTTTAATGGAACGATCGGATCAAAAATCGGTTTTTAGAACTATTAACTATGACCCTTATTCACTTGAAAACAATAGGTTAATGAGAAACTTGAGCCTCAAGACTGCATCTAAAGATAAGAGTTGACCTTTAGGAAAGAGAGAGTAATTTTAGGAAAGGAGGAGTGATTTTAGAAGAGAAGGAGTAAGAGGAGTACTTTTAGGAAAGAAAGACAGGAAGAGCTTAGTTTAGAGTTCTTGTCTTGGAGCCCAAGCTTCTTCTAAAATTGGAGAATCGAAATCGTGCATCGGAATCCGTGTCCACAATAAATAATCATAAATTGGGAGCTGCGAACGTACGCGAACTTATCCCTCTCTTCTTAGCTGGCCTTGAGAGCCTATATAAAGACCCCTCTCCCTTCACTTGGGAGACACAGACACACACTCTCAGAAGCGGAAGCTCTCTTGCTTTGACGTCGGAGTTACTTTCTCTCCCTCGAGCTCTTACCTTCAAACTATCTCCATCTCCAAGTCTTTCTCTACCATCGTCGTGTTGCCCTTGGAATTTTGGAGTTCTCTTTCTCTCCTTCCCTCTTATCTACATCAACACGATGGCCCCGAAGCGAGTGACTCAAAGCTCGAAGGACACTCATGTCGCTCCATCTCCAAGGAAGGTGCAGAGGAAGGCATCAACTACTCCAAACGTTGCTCAAGCGGAGGTATTGGTTGGCGAGAGAAATCGAAGTCGTCCAGTCTCAAACACGGAAGAACATGTCACTAATCCTGTAAGACAAATTTAAAATTCTGCATTGCTATTCATGATGACTTGGGAAGCTAAGCATAGGGAACCCCTTAAACTGTCCGAGAAACGTGATTCTATCACAAGAAACAAGCATATATTTTCATAGATTAGTGAAAGAACTGTTTGATAAATTATCACTATTTGTTAAATTGTTATTGCTTAATAAATTGTTATTGTTTGGGATAAGTGGTTACTGATTGATACGAAGAATTGGTTGATCATGTTTGAAGAATCATTTAAAGAGAAGAATTGTTGAAAGAATATCTTTTGTTTCTCGCGAGTAGCGAGGTGATTCCGCGGTTAGCAGAGATAAAGCTGAGGTTATCGGCTCTCTTTTGTTCCTCGCGATTAGTGGGATGCCTCGCGGGTAGCGGGATGCGTGGCGATTAGCAAGATGCCTCATAGTTAGCGGGATGCCTTGCGGGTAGCGAGATGGGAAGGTTGCGCAATTCGCGGTTAGCGAATAAATCCTTTGCAAAAGCTTTGTTGGTTAGACAGAGGAAGTCCGTGGGTAGTGGCAACTCATGAGAAATTGGAAAAGTTATTGAATTATAGGGCTGTCTTCATTAGGCTTTGTTTGAATTGTTTTGGTATTTTTTGAAGGGCTGTATAAAAGAACCTGTGTTTGGAATTAATTAAGGAACACTGTTTGTATATGTAAAACAGTGTGGTAAAAAGTGTGAGTGTGGGGTGGAAAGTGGGGGTTGACTCAGGTTGCCAGTCAAGGATGGGTGGTCTCGATTAGTCGAGAAACTCTCCACTCCCTCTTATTAAGAGAAGTGAAATTAGAGACTCATTGTGCCAAGAGTCGAGATGTCCCAAATCTACGTGACACAAAATTACTATTTAGTTTAAACTAAGTCTCATATCATATTTATGGTTTATGGATGGCGGCCGTACCTCTTAAACGTGGGGAAAAAGGTGTTGTTTATGGATTCTAAATATGTCAATGGGATTTTATCTTTATGTTAGGAAACAGCTTCATTAGAATCCTAGATTTATCGACCTGGCTTGTGGCGTATTATCCTTATAACCACGTAAAGGATGGATAGAGGACTTCCTCTCTTCTGTTGCTCGTATCTCTACTTTGTGAAAACAGAGTAGGGTGTCGTCAATGGAAAAGGAGAATAAAGGAAGTCCATCTATCAAGTCGTCCCAATCTTCTCGGGGTTGGGGACCTCACAATTGGTATCAGAGCCTTAGGTTAAAAAGGCTTTAGTAGTTACATCGGGATTCATTGTGTGTATGGTTGTTTATATCCATTGCCAGAATCATAAAGACATTACAATATTTCAGTTGACGTGTACCATAGTTATGGTTGAAACCTCTATATGTTTGCTCTTGGAGAGATCTTTTGTAGATCCCTATATGACATTTTAATGACTTTATGATTACTCTACAAAGAAATTGTTTGATGGGTTAAGTCATGTAAATGAGTTTTTTGTGTGGATTGAATGAGCCATGACTGGTTAAGTCATGTGATTGGATGACTCATGACTGGTTAAGTCATGTGATGAGATTACCCATGACTGGTTAACTCATGTGATTGAGATCATCGTGACTGGTTAAGTCATATGATTGAGTTTTGATGGACTGGATAAGTCATGATTGGTTAAGTCATGTGATTGAGTTTTGATGGACTGGTTAAGTCAAGGTTGGCTAAGTCATGTGATTGAGTTTTAATGCATCGGATAAGTAATGATTGGTTGAGTCATACGATTGAGCTTTTAGTGGATTGCATAAGTCTAAGTTTGGAAAGTACCCTATTGATTTAAGTTATTATAAACATTAATGTACACTCAGGGGAATCCTCAAATCACTTCTACGTTGGAAAACCCTCATAACGATGCTATTTATACGGAGATTTAGGAGAAGAAGTTGTTGCTCAAATAAATGCAACCACCTTCTTTTAAAGGAGAGGGTGATGACATTGAGAAAGATGCAGAAGTATGGATTGAAGCTATGGATGATTACTTCTCTGCTACGAGGACCACACTTACAAACCAAGCGATGTTAGGGATGTTTCGTCTCTCAAGGGAAGCGAAATTATGGTGAAAACAACATTGTCGTGACATGGGAGTGTTGGAGAACTCTCAGAGTTGGTGGGAAATCAAACAAGCAGTGAAGGAAAGATACTTACCCCCTATCCATGAAGCGATAAAGATGAATGAGTTCTTTAGCTTGAAACAATACAATTTATCCTTGGAAGAGTACTACTCAAAGTTTGTAAGGCTTAGACGTTACACACCATCAATGACCATAGAGCAGCAGGTAGCTCGCTTTTGTCAAGGTTTAAGAGAACCAATTAGCTCACGATTGGAAGCCCTGAAGCCTACCACTGTACAAGATGCTTTACTACGAGCTAAACCTTTGATAAAGGAACAAGGGATTACAAGAAGAATCGAACAAAATCAAAGATTCAACGTAGACAACCACAAAGGGTTTATGACGCTACTGTGCAAGATTCTCGACGCTTGAATGTTCGATGCTTTGAATGTAGAGAATTGGGACATTATCGGAACACTTGTCCACGAGTGACTAATGGAGTAGCAGTTCCAAGTGAAGCAGTCTAAAGACATCACCCTTTTTGACATAATGATGGTCGCTAGTAATTAGAGTAGGAGTATCCCCACTTCTCCTCGGGATGAGGACATCTCGAATCCCTAAGTTGGGGAGATTGTAATGTACCCAACATTTTTCAATAAAAGTATTTCATTTACTTGCAAATATTTGAGGTTTGCCTTTTATTAAGTCAAAGAGAATTTTAATGGAACGATCGGATCAAAAATCGGGTTCTAGAACTATTAGTTATGACCCTTATTCACTTGAAAACAATAGGTTAATGAGAAACTTGAGCTTCAAGATTGCATCTAAAGATAAGAGTTGACCCTTTAGGAAAGAGAGAGAGTAATTTTAGGAAAGGAGGAGTAATTTTAGAAGAGAAGGAGTAGGAGGAGTACTTTTAGGAAAGAAAGGCAGGAAGAGTTTAGTTTAGAGTTCTTCTCTTGGATCCAAAGCTTCTTCTAATATTGGAGAACCGAAATCGTGCATCGGAATCCGTGTCCGCAAAATAAAATAAAAAAATAAATAAATAAATAAATATATATATATATATATTTGGGAGCCATGAACGTACGCGAACTTATCTGTCTATTCTTAGCTAGCCTTGAGAGCCTATATAAAGACCTCTCTCCCTTCACTTGAGAGACATAGACACATACTCTCAAAAGCGGAAGCTCTCTTGCCTTGACGTCGGAGTTACCTTCTGTCCCTCAACCTCTCTCCCTCGAGCTCTTACCTTCAAACCATCTCCATCTCCAAGTCTTTCTCTACCATCGTCGTGTTTCCCTTAAAATTCTGGAGTTCTCTTTCTCTCCTTCCCTCTTCTCTACATCGATACGATGGCCGCGAATCAAGTGACTCAAAGCTTGAAGGACGCTCATGTAGCTCCACCTCCAAGGAAGGTGCAGAGGAAGGCATCAACTACTGTTGCTCAAGCGGAGGTATTGGTTGCGAAAGAAATCAAAGTCGTCCAACCTCAAATACGGGAGGTAATCAAAGATGTTGCTAATTCGGTAAGACAAATTTATAGTTGTCTATTGCTATTCATGATAACTTGGGAAGCTAAGCATAGGGGACCCCTTAAACTGTCCGAGAAACGTTGATTCTATCACAACAAACAAGCATATATTTTCATAGATTAGTAAAAGAATTGTTTGATAAATTGTCACTGTTTGTTGAATTGTCATTGCTTAATAAATTGTTATTGTTTGATAAGTGCTTACTGATTGATATGAAGAATTGGTTAAGCATGTTTGAAGAATCATTTAAAGAGAAGAATTTTGTTTCTCGCGGGTAGCGAGGTGATTCCGCGGTTAGCGGAGATTAAGCTGAGGTTATCGGCTCTCTTTTGTTCCTCGTGGTTAGCATGATGCGTGGTGGTTAGCAAGATACCTCGCAGTTAGTGGGATGCCTGGCGGTTAGCAAGATGCCTCGCGGTTAGCGAGATGCCTGGAGGTTAGCAAGATGCCTCGCAGGTAGCGGGATGCCTTGCAGTTAGTGAGATGGGAAGGTTGCACAATTCGTGGTTAGCGAATAAATCCTTTGCAAAGGCTCTGTTGGTTAGACAGAGGAAGTCCGTGGGTAGCAGCAACTCATGAATTGAAAAAGTTATTGAATTATAGGGCTGTCTTCATTAGGCCTTGTTTGAATTGTTTTGGTATTGTTTGAAGGGCTGTATAAAAGAACCTATGTTTGGAATTAATTAAGGAACATTGTTTGTATATGTAAAACAGTGTGGTAAAAAGTGTGAGTGTGCGGTGGAAAGTGGGGGTTGAATCCGGTTGCCAGTCAAGGATGGGTGGTCTCGATTAGTCGAGAAACTACCCACTCCCTCTTATTAAGAGAACTGAAATAGAGATTCATTGTGCCAAGAGGCGAGATGTCCCAAATCTACGTGACACAAGATTACTATTTAGTTTAAAATAAGTCTCATATCATATTTATGGTTTATGGATGGCGGCCGTGCCTCTTAAACGTGGAGAAAAAGGCGCTGTTTATGGATTCTAAATATGTCAATGAGATTTCATCTTTATGTTAGAAAACAGCTTCATTAAAATCCTAGATTTATCAACCTGGCTTGTGGCGTATGACCCTTATAACCACGTAAACGATGGATAGAGGACTTCCTCTCTTCTGTTGCTCATATCTCTACTTTGTGGAAACATAGTAGGGTGTCATCAATGGAAAAGGAGAATAAAGGAAGGCCATCTATCAAGTCGCCCCAATATTCTCGGGGTTGGGGACCTCACATCTTATGTGAGTAGTCGTGGTTTTTACCTCTTCTAGATTTACATAGTATTGGTGAAGTGGTCTCCCAAAATATATATATCTCTCTAATTCCTTACGATCCATTGAGAGTACTTTCCGCCATACTTGTCTATTATGACCACCTGAATACTTCTCCCCTCCGTGTACGTGTAAACATACAAGTTTTTTTGGTTATTCAATTCCTTGATGCGGGGCTCGTCACATTTGTAATAGAGTGTTTGTTCTCCATTATTGAACTTTATAAAGCCCCACATACGTGTTGTCTGTATTAAGGCGCTCTGTCTCATTGGTGCGTCTGAGTACCGCGTTTTGTTTCTCCATTTTGGGTGGTTCATCGGCCAACTCATTATCTACTTTGTCCTTGGTGCCAGTCATTCCCTATTTATCCACAATAAAAGGGTTATGAACCACTAGGTACATCATTCCCTTTTGGTCGAAATATCTATCCCTGTCATAATCAACATCTACAAGGTCTCTGAATTCACTCGGCTTATTTTCCAACTTAACAGAGTAGCGGTCCATTCGATCCTTGTAGATTTTGGCCTTAAGCATTGACGGGAGCAAAGCGAACCCCGAACCCCGACGGCCTCTAAAACACCGAGGACCGAATGGCGCGCCTCGAGCCTGTCACAATAAAGCGAACAGGGGGCACCACCTAGCTTCAGCGGCTAGGACGCAAACAACACACCACCATAACAAAGTTTTCATCCAAGAGAGATGGATGATTGGGAGTAATGATGAAGAGGAAAGGGAATGAGATCAAGTGAGAGAGAGAGAGAGAGAGAGAGAGAGAGAGAGAGTGAGGGAGGGGGTATAACGGCTTAGTACTTAGGCACCACAAAAGGATGGCGAATCCGCACACCCTTCACACATACACAAGCTCACTCCAAACACAAGATTAGGTGGCGATTCCGCACACCTCACATGGGCAAAACATTGCAAGAAAACATACTCACAAAACCTCAAGCTTTATTTAGAGAATAAGGCGATGAAATGGGGAGCATAGGGTAGGGGAATGAGAAGGGAGAGAGTGGTAGAGCACATGGCGGATAGGTGGGAGTTGATGGCGAAGACTCGCACGATGGTTATGGCCATCATCCTTCATTTAGTTGCCCTTCATCTTCCATAGCCAAGGGTGTAGAGATCATGCTCAAGATGAGCATGGTGATTGCGGCGATGGTGATGGTGTGGGTGTGTGTGTGCACTAGGCACACACAGTGCATAGTGTGTTCTTTGGTGATGTTGTGTGTGTGTTTAGTGTGATGGTGAACCCTCTTTATATAGGGTAGGAGGGGGGAGAAATTCTAGAATTTAGAAATGAAGAAATCATTATCTACACAGGCCATGTGACTGTGGGCCCCACTTGTCTGGCTGTGTGTATATGTGCCAGAACAGCAGTCTCATGAGAGAGAGACTAAGAGAGAGAGATGGGTGAATGGAAAAAAAGAGAGGTGACATGGAGAATAAAGTAACTACAAGAGAGGAGAGAGGGGAGTGTGTTCAGAGGTGAATCTGTGTGCAGATGTGTGTGAACACAAGAAAATCAGGTAACCACTGGGTGGGGATGGGTCTGTGGGCACCTTTCTCAGTGAAACTGAGTGTGTGTGAGTGTGGGGGAGGCCATTTGGCTACAAGACAAGAGAGATTTCGAATTTTAGAGAGAGAGGGGGGTATTTGGATCATGGGAGAGTGTAGGAGAGAGAAAAGGGGAGGTGGGGTATACTGTTTTGGAAGATAGGAGAGGTGACAGGTGAGTTAGGGTGCATTATTGGTAAGGACAGGGGGTGGGGTAGCTTCAAGGGAGAGAGAAAGAAGAAAGGACAAGGGGAAGAGTGAGGGGGTTGACCTTTTGAGTGGAGGAGAGGAAAAGGGACACCCGGCGGGGCAACAGTGAAGAAAAAGGAGGCAAGGTGGGGATGGGCTACCCCGCAGGCATGAGGTGGCCTATTTTACCTTTCTTATATATTTACATAATCATACTTTATTTTTTTCTTAATTTTCCAATTCCTTTTATCACTCCCTCCCTAAGAGGAGGTTTCCATGGGGTGGGGACGAGAGAAGAGGGGTATGGGAGCTTGGCTTGTGAAAAGCCCCCATCATTATCCCTCCCCTTTAGGCTAGAGGCATTCATGTCTCTAGCTTATCTGTTTCTTCTTCCGCTTACGTGTAAGATCCGATATCGAGTTGCCTTCTGAATTAGCCATTCCATTTGGCCATTGGTGAGATTTCTGGGATATTCATGAATCTGTAACAGGTCCGGGTGATAGCTTGTTCCTTGGAATAGTGTCGGTTGATTAAAGGGGAAGCCCATGGCTTCCAGAACTTTGTGCCAGTGTCCTCCTGGATCCCAAGTGAAAAATAGGATCATTGTCTGCAGTGTCTAAACAATAAAATTTGCATGCCAAATTGGACCAAATTTGTAACCACCAATAGCGAGAGGGTAAAGGAGCATCTTGGCTCCTGCAAAGACAGAACTGAAAATTATGATTCCCAAGAGTGTACCAAGAATCCACCATATATGGCCGCCTTGTTGGTGTGGTGAGCTCAAGTTGTCTTCAAAATCTTGCTTACTACCATGACTGGAAAAAACTGCAAGCATATCATGCTTCTTTTGGGTGTGCTCAAACATGTCAGCTTCCTTTACTGATGCTAATTGCAAGCCACCTACCTTGCGGCTTAAATACAAGCGTAATCCACTTACCTTTCTCCAAAGAGAGGATGCACTATTTGTAAAAAATTGTACCAAATTGCGAAGGAGGTCTTCATTCTTGCATTCTATCAGGCTTTTGTCTATCCATGGCTCCTTTGCTCTTATCTCCATGCTGATCTTCTCTCTATATGTTATAGCGGCTAGCCATAGGGATAGGTCTGATGCATCCCATGCAAACATAATGCTGTGTAGTGGAGGAGTTTGGAACATCCTTAAAAGGTTGGTAGCATATTGATCATCAAACTTACTCTGAACACCCTCACATAAACTGGAGGCATTACCCATCTCCAAGTTTATAACACCCTTCAGTAGACTAGAGGCATTACCCATCTCTAAGTCTATAACACTACACAATAAAGTCTTGCTCGGCTGCCAAGCCTCTGGAGAAATATCCAACTCCAAACCTTCAGTCATACTTACCTCTTCGTTATGGTCCTCATGTGAAACTGCCTTGATGCAAGCTCCTTTAGCTTGCTACACTGTCCTGGGTCCATGCTGGTGCATAGGCTTCCGTTTTCAAAGCCCTCCCCTTTGCTTGATATGTTGTCCATCTTCTGCAAAGCCTTGCTAACAGGCTGGTTTTCCTCTTCTCTTGTATCTTTCATGACCTTTGCATTCCTCTTACTCTGACGAGGCCTAATCAACACTTTACACCTTCTTATCCTTACTGCCCAATGTTGTCGACTGATTTCTTTGGTGCCTATTTCATTCAAGGTTAAAGATATACTCACATTTGTAACACAATTTTCTTGACTTACCTCCCCCACCTGGGTAGCATCTTTTGATTCTTTAACCTCTTGTTTCACTGCCTCAGTTATTTGAATAGTCTTCTTACTTAATCCTTCTTCTGTTACACTCATCTTGACCTCTTCTGCAAGACCAATGATACTTGGTGTGCGGGTACCAATTGGTGGTGGGCATAGGATGATTGTAAGTGGTGATTGTGGCGGACGTAGAATTTGTGTTGGTGGGGCTGGTGCTCGGGGTGGGGGTGTTCTTTCTTTAGGGGGTGACAATTGGTTCCTCCTACCTTCTCTATTATAGTTTTGTTGTGGTTTGGGATAGTAGTACATATCGTGACCATCTTCTCCGTAGTTGTAGCAGTGATACTCCCTGTTTTGTCGTCGTGCTCTTCCAGGGTCTTGATCTCTTTCTTGACTCCTCCCTTGCTGTATTAAGTGGACAGACAAATTCTGTAGTTGGTCAGTAATATGGGCCAACATATCTTGTTGGTCATCTCTTACCCCAAGAGCCGGTGGTGGTGGTGGAATGGTGGTTGTCGTAGTTGCTGGTCGACACGATGTTGTTGTTTCTGTTGACTCGGTTTCTTTGGCTTTCATTCACAGCTTCTTGTCTTTAAGGCGAGCAATCTCAACGGCTAACTCGTACGTAGCTGGGAATCTACCTTTCACCTTCTCCTTGAGAAGCGGCCATAAGCCATGCGTGAAACGATCTTTTTTTAGGAAATCGGGTGCGGCTTCCCCCCTTGCCAGTGACTCAACCCACCGTTCCCACAAATCCACAAATTTGGACTCATAGGTGGCATATTCTAAAAGACCCTCCTGCTTCAAGTCTCTCAACTTGTCCCACAACTTTTCTGAAGTGGTACCTCCCCCAAAGCGCCTCTTAAAAGCGGTTTTTAAGGGTTCCCAGTCATCCTTGGTTGCTTGTGGAAGTGCATTGTACCATGATCTAGCTTCTAGCTTCATGAGATGCTTAAAGATTCTAACTCGGGATTCATCCGTATCTTTGTTGCTCACTACACATGCTACTTCAAAGTCATCTAGGAAGTTTGTTACCAAATCCTCCCCCTTCTTTCCTTTAAATGTTGGAAATGCTACACTTGCCATGATTACTGAGAGAGAGCTAGAAATACACACTGCTTAACTTGCAAAAGTTTTTTTCTTCTTTACAAGGAGGCGTGTATACCCTCTTATACTAGGACATAGATTAAAACTTCAAACGGTACATTGCCTTGTACCAAAGGTAAGACAAATGGTTGATCTGATGCCAGAACCTCCAAAAACCACTCCCCACCCGGCATGGTGTCAATGACGTGGTGGTAGTGAGTCTTCAAATCCAGTATTACCTTGATTGAGCGTACACGTGTTGGTATGTGTGATCTGTCTTGAGGTAGGTTGTACTGATTCATGTGAAGCTTAGAGGTGCTTAGTCACTATCCAAGCTTGTGGGAGAGGGTGGTGTTCTTTCCTGAAACAAACTCAGTAGATCCCTAGTTTCTCTAGTGAGAGTGTGAGCCAATGCTTCCGTTATCTATGTTGCAGCATCAGGTGCGACTTGAAAACTGACTGTGATAATTACCTCGGTGACTTGAGTTACCCGATTCTCAAAGTAGAATAGTGTTGATTCTCTATTGTGTAGAGCTCCTTCCATTTTGTTGTTGTGGGTTGGTTGTAGGTTGCGGACATGGTTTCGACCTTCTCCTTCTTCTTCTTGGCACTTGGCCTATGTAAATCCACTGGGTTTGGCGTGTTGGTTGACTGTCCCACTGCAAATCGATTACCGTTACACCTGGCACTCGAGCTTCGATGGAGATGCGGAGTTCGTCTAGTTGTGCTTGGAGCTCTTCTTCTTCTGTCGTCCAATTAGCAAATCCTGCTATCCATTCATCCATTCACAATAGTTTAGGGGTTTCAGTCTTGTAAACTGAAGGGTTTCATGAAAAGATCCTCAGTGGGGGCACCAAATGACGGGAGCAAAGCGAACCCCGAACCCCGACGGCCTCTAAAACACCGGGGACCGAATGGCGCGCCTAGAGCCTGTCACGGTAAAGCGAACAGGGGGCACCACCTAGCTTCAGCGGCTAGGACGCAAACAACACACCACCATAACAAAGTTTTCATCCAAGAGAGATGGATGATTGGGAGTAATGATGAAGAGGAAAGGGAATGAGATCAAGTGAGAGAGAGAGAGAGAGAGAGAGAGAGAGAGAGAGAGAGAGAGAGAGAGAGAGAGAGAGAGTGAGGGAGGGGGTATAACGGCTTAGTACTTAGGCACCACAAAAGGATGGCGAATCCGCACACCCTTCACACATACACAAGCTCACTCCAAACACAAGATTAGGTGGCGATTCCGCACACCTCACATGGGCAAAACATTGCAAGAAAACATACTCACAAAACCTCAAGCTTTATTTAGAGAATAAGGCGATGAAATGGGGAGCATAGGGTAGGGGAATGAGAAGGGAGAGAGTGGTAGAGCACATGGCGGATAGGTGGGAGTTGATGGCGAAGACTCGCACGATGGTTATGGCCATCATCCTTCATTTAGTTGCCCTTCATCTTCCATAGCCAAGGGTGTAGAGATCATGCTCAAGATGAGCATGGTGATTGCGGCGATGGTGATGGTGTGGGTGTGTGTGTGCACTAGGCACACACAGTGCATAGTGTGTTCTTTGGTGATGTTGTGTGTGTGTTTAGTGTGATGGTGAACCCTCTTTATATAGGGTAGGAGGGG
The DNA here is from genome assembly GCF_014529385.1 of Adiantum capillus-veneris. Classification (NCBI taxonomy): domain Eukaryota; kingdom Viridiplantae; phylum Streptophyta; class Polypodiopsida; order Polypodiales; family Pteridaceae; genus Adiantum; species Adiantum capillus-veneris. The sequence goes on from NC_140952.1 coordinate 130,930,914, forward strand.
GGAGAAATTCTAGAATTTAGAAATGAAGAAATCATTATCTACACAGGCCATGTGACTGTGGGCCCCACTTGTCTGGCTGTGTGTATATGTGCCAGAACAGCAGTCTCATGAGAGAGAGACTAAGAGAGAGAGATGGGTGAATGGAAAAAAAGAGAGGTGACATGGAGAATAAAGTAACTACAAGAGAGGAGAGAGGGGAGTGTGTTCAGAGGTGAATCTGTGTGCAGATGTGTGTGAACACAAGAAAATCAGGTAACCACTGGGTGGGGATGGGTCTGTGGGCACCTTTTTCAGTGAAACTGAGTGTGTGTGAGTGTGGGGGAGGCCATTTGGCTACAAGACAAGAGAGATTTCGAATTTTAGAGAGAGAGGGGGGTATTTGGATCATGGGAGAGTGTAGGAGAGAGAAAAGGGGGGGTGGGGTATACTGTTTTGGAGGATAGGAGAGGTGGCATGTGAGTTAGGGTGCATTATTGGTAAGGACAGGGGGTGGGGTAGCTTCAAGGGAGAGAGAAAGGAGAAAGGACAAGGGGAAGAGAGAGGGGGTTGACCTTTTGAGTGGAGGAGAGGAAAAGGGACACCCGGCGGGGCAACAGTGAAGAAAAAAGAGGCAAGGTGGGGATGGGCTACCCTGCTGGCATGAGGTGGCCTATTTTACCTTTCTTATATATTTACATAATCATACTTTATTTTTTTTCTTACTTTTCCAATTCCTTTTATCACTCCCTCCCTAAGAGGAGGTTTCCATGGGGTGGGGACGAGAGAAGAGGGGTATGGGAGCTTGGCTTGTGAAAAGCCCCCATCAGCACATTCTCAAATTGAAACTTCAAATACAAAAATTTTACATCAGATGCAGGGTGAGAAGGACCTGCCCCCATCGAAGCTATTCCCTTAGGGTTTGACTTGTTAGAATCTTTAGTCATGAGGCTGTATGATCTCTTTTGATGAAGTGTCAGAGAAGCTCTCCTCTAAAATGGGTTCTAAAGATGGCAATGGTCTCTGATTCACACTTTCCTCTGTCGAGTGATTGTTCCCTTGGACAAAGGTGCTGGGATTCCTATTCTGGTACAATCTTCCTGATCACAAATTCATGAAGAAGTGGTAATACAAAATCCAAACTGAGTTACCTCATTAAATAGTTTGAGTGTTTCAATTGTTATCACTCTTCTGCTTGCCCATTACCAACTCAAAATTCCAAAAAGATACATGGATCACGATCCATGCATGTTTGACAAGATTTTGGATTGATACTTTGTGAGCTAGTCACACAAGGTATGGTGATGCTATTCCCTAAAATATCTTTTTGGATTTGATCAGCTTTTTCCAAGTCAAAAGTAAAATTTTGTGTCTGTTTTGCGGTTTTTTGCAAACAACTCCTTTTTTGGTATTTTGATCAGGTTTTTTTACTTTTTGTCTATGGCTCCTTTTGGAAAAGTTGTTCAACTAATAATCAGGAGTACACTAGTCAAATCTTATTGTCAAATGTCTACCTGGAACATGGATTGCGATCCATGTTGGGAAGCATCTGGACATGAAATTTGGTTATGTTGATTCCCTGCTTCTAGTTGATCCCAATTCTCATCCCTGTTTGAATTTGGACAAGTAAAAGTTCAGTTTTTTCTTGATTTTCCCCTTTTCCAAGGTTTTGCTCTGCTCACCCCAATTTTTTGATTTTTATGATCTTTTAGCATTCTATTTTTGACCAAACTCAAGGTTATTGATGCCTGAGAGCATGTTCTAAGCAAAGGAAACAGTTTTACCACATTTTGCCAAAAAGGTACATGGATCGCAATCCATGTTGGACAGGCAATTTTGAGATTTTCTGCACAGTCTTTTTCAGCAAGTGTTTTTATCCCCTTTTTGAAGGTTTTGCTGGGTTTGGTCCAGTTTTGAAGCTCTGACCATCACTTCTTCAACTTTACAGAGTTATGGTTTTCAACACCAAAATAAGGTTTTTGACAGTTTTTTCCTTGATCCTTTTGGCCCCAAATGATGGTGTAATTTGTTTCCTAACCTACTCTTTATAAACTAAAATAAATATGCAAACATAAATGAACTTAACAGTACAAAAATAACAACGAAGTGTGTGGTGGAACATTCCTTTCCAAGCATGGGAAAATCAAAGAGCGAAATACTATCTTGTACTTTACTCGCATCTTTCTTTGCTCTTAGGAATTAGCACTGGCTAGTCTCGGACTCCAGTCTCTACCAAGCACTAAACCTACGTCTAGCTGCTTCACTGTCTGCGTAAGCGGAACATGTGTCAAAAGCTTTGAAAGGAGATTTTCTTCGTACACTGTGTCACTCACCACCTAAGCCTTCGGTTTCCCGGCAGCGGCGCCAATGTTAGCGGGTCGCCGCGACGGACTACTGTAACATAGCTCTTTTGCACTAACATAATGTCCATATGCAAGGAAGTGACTCGGGATGGGGCACAGAGACTTAATGAGAGTGTCAATCTCACTAAAGTGAACTCAGAGGACTACCCATTCTACGACAAAAGCAAATCAACTACTTCCTAGTCAGACAAGCAGTATGCGTCCAATCTAACCGCTCTAGATCATCACGCCTTTTCCGCATCCAAACGAATCCGGAATGCAACGAAACTTAAGGAGAGGTATCAAAACACTTAAGGGCTTAATCCTCCCAAGTTCTGCCACCATCTGGGAAGGTACATACATCATGATCCATCACAAAAAATGTGCAGAAAATTGAAACAGAAGTACTCGAAAAGGTCCTCCTTAAGCATAGAAACACTTATCCATGGTCAAAACATCAAAAAACAACCATTTTAACCTCCAAATCAACATTTAGCTCACAAACAATAAGTCGCAAACTAGAACAGAATTGAAAATGATTACACTTAGATTGTAGAGCAAGAGACAAGGAACACAATGTGCTATTCGGAAACAAATTCTGATTACCAGTCCAGGAGAAAAGAAGATTACAATTTGTCATAATAATCAATATCTAATTCTCCTAAATGATTTTCTCATATTAAACTGATCATTTAATGTGGGGAAGTGTCAAGGGAGAAAAAGCTAGAATATTGGTTAAGTTAGCAGACCGGCCACAGTAGGGATCCAAAGGAGGGAAAATAGGGATCCAAAGGGGGGGCCATCTGCAAAAGAGCCATGTGAAACAACGGGCTAAAAAGACCCTAAGGTTCAGCCCATTAAGACTTCCAAAATGCTAAGGTTCCAAAATTCAAAGGTTGTGTCCAAAGGTCAACCTTAGGGAAAATTGGATGCTTAGTGTGTGTGCCCAAAAAGTCTTTCTGCATCCCTACAAGGGAGGGGGCGAGCCCCAAAGCTAGGGGATGAGAGAGAAAACCACACACACACACACAGGCTCCCTTTACACAAAGGGAATGAGGGACACATGTCAGCTCCCTAGGCCAGATGCCCACAAGGTATGCCCAATTCCTATTGGAAGACCCTTGAAGTGGACCAATGAGAATTAGGCTAGAGTAAATCTAGTTTAATTAATTTTAAAACATTTAATAAAAGAAACCAATAAGAATTAAGTGTCCTAGAAGACTATTGGGCAGTCTCCCAAGGGGTCCAATGAGCATTCAGGAGCCCCATGGCTTGCCTGATTCCTATTGGCCAGGAGGCAAAGGGGTCCAATGAGAGTTTAGTTTAATTATTTAATTATCTAAAGCTCTCACAAAAGGGGAAAGGGGGACACATGTCAGAAGGCTATCACTTATGCTGCTTAATCCCTATTGGCTTGACCTGGGGAGGTCCAATGAGGCAAAAGCCAGCCTAACTTAGCAGCTAGGGCTGGCCCAAGAGAGAGGGGGGGCTGATTTTTGTTGGGCATTCACTCTCACATTCTCACACTTGACCATGTGTGAAGGGAAAATACTCTATCTCCTCCCAAGCTTTAATGGAGAGCTCATCACCTACTCCAAGCTTGTGAGATAGAAGCCTACATCAACACTCTCTTGGCATGTGGATGCAAATCCAACCAAGAGCCAAGCTTCAATGCATGCTCATCTTCTCTACCAAGCTAATTACTAAGCTAAGCTATGCTAATATGAGTGATTATGTGAGGAGATGTACTTCTTTCTCGTAAGATACTTCTTTTTCCTCTCAATCTACTCTCATACCCTGCTAGCTCTCACCATCTTCGAAGGTGTGTGAGGTCTTGGGTCTGAGAACGGGGATAATTCAAGTTGTGTTTGATTAAGTGTTTTGCTTGGTGTATGAAGCTTCCATCTTCATTGCACTAGCTAGTCTTGAAGGAACACAAAGAATTGTATTGTACAATGTCTCTCTTGATGGGAGAAACCATAATACAAAGCCTTTTGGAGGGGGGACCGGCTCCATGTAAATCCGGTCCTCAACTGTTGTCAATAGCTTAATTGCTCTCTCTTTTGAAAGTATTGTCGATGCTATCTAACTAGGTGTTATGCTTTTTGTTGCTCTCTCCACCCAAGCACTCTTGTAATTCTCATTAGGAATCTATTCTAATGAAATGCCCACTATGTTCATGCTAATTTCCGCTACAAATAAGATTTTAGGCCATTAAATGTTACATTGGTATCATAGCTCAAGGTTTCTCTTTTCTTGCTCAAGAAGGGAGGTCCTCAAGTTAGCTACAAATGGTTGGTATTATTAATTGCCTGTGAGTAAGTAGAATAGGGATTTTTCAGCCTTTCAGTGCGCCTGCCTTTGTGCAGTTAACGGGGCATCACCGTCGAGAGCTATGGTCTTAATAGTGGAGTCCTACGGGGCTTGCCTATGGCTTAACCACTATTGAGCTATTAGAAGCTTGACAGGAGCCGGTGTTGTTTTGGTGTCGAAAGACCCTCTCTTCTATTCCTTGCAATTAATGGTATTCGAGCCGCGGGTACAGTAGCTTGAGTGCTTTTTCTAAAGGGGTAAAGAGGAGTAGCAACTAGGGCTTGAAGTGCCAAAGTACACCTAAAAAGTTTACACCTAAAAGTTGTTAGAATGGCTGACAATATTAAAGAGAGTGAAATTAATGTTGATAACTTTGATTTTGCTCATGAGCAAGCTACTAATGATGCTTCAATGCTTGTTAATTATCTTGTTTCTAGGCTTCAACAAGCCATGGGCAATCCATCTCTCCAAAGTGAAGTGCAACGGCAGCTCCGTGCTCACGGGATTCTCCAAGCTCATCACCATGACGAGAGAACACCTAGGAAGCCTCCTTGTGAGACTACCAAAAGAGGTCTCTCTCCGATTCGGGAAGAAGAAGAGAATCCATATGAAGGGCTCAAGAACTTACTTCTTGATGATGCATCTCCTTCCCAAAGGAGAACTCAAGAGCCTCCACCAAAGGAACGAGAAAGAAGCGAGTCTCCCGCCACCTCGGCGGAGATGGCTCCACGAAGACGGCGGGCTAAACGCTCTCCATCACCACCAAAGCGGAGAAGACCATCACACTCTTCTCCACGCCATAATTCAAAGAGGGATGATAAAAAGCAAGAGAAGAAAAAGGCGAGAAAGAGGACACCCTCTTCTCCATCTTCTTCATCCTCTTCCTCTTATGAAAGCTATGGTGAAGACGACAAAGATCAAGACAAGAAAAAGGCGAGAAAGAGGTCACCCTCTTCTCCACCTTCTTCAAATTCTTCATCTTCTGAAGAAAGTGATGGTGCAACTTTTGAACCATCAAAAAGAAGAGGCCATAGGAAATCCTATGCCGCATGGAAGAGGTCGTCCAAGCTGAAGAAATTCAAAGAGGGAGGGAAGAGCATCTCTTTCCTTACCTATGATGGCACCTTCGGTGCTACAGACAAAGTTTTGGCCTTTATCCAGCAATTCGATGCGGCGTTTGGAGATGAGGGCTTCACGGAGTCCTCTAAGCTACGCCATGTAGCTATGCACTTTCAAAAGTCCGCCAGACAATGGTGGTCTAGCCTACGAGCCAACGGCGAAGCTCCACGAACATGGAAGGCTTTAAGAGCTTCCATTATGAAGCAGTTTTTGGCCACCGATGCCAAAGACAAAGTACTCACCGAATGGCGAAGCTTAAAGCTCTCTCCCAATGAATCCATCCACAAATATGTAGACAAGTTTTGGGACCTACAACTCAAAGCCACTGTCTTCAAAAAGTTGGATTTTGGAGAGCAAAAGCAACAATTTTGTGCGGGCTTAACCGAAGAAATGGCGGAGTATGTCAACTCCCAAAGGCCACGTACCATATCGGCGGTAATACACCATACTATGGTGGCCTCGCGAATCAATTTCCAAACGGGGGGTAAAAGAAATAATAAGCCCCCGGAAAACAAAGGTTCCAATGAGCCTAAGGGGAAGGACAATGTCCAAAAGTCTCCTAAGGGCAATTCCAACAAAGCTAAAGAGAAGGGAGTTTACAAAGGAAAGAATAAACTCTCTCCTGAAGAGCTTGAGCGTTATCGTAAAGATAACCGGTGTTTCAAGTGCGGCGAACAAGGGCATGCGTACCGCGCTTGTCCCCAAAAGAACAACCGCCAAGATCTCCTAGAGCTTCTTTGGTTGAAATCCAAGAGGAGGAGATTCACCAAACTCACCACAAAGGATCTCCTCTATGCCATGCTTGGGGAAAGGTAAGAGAACATGATGCTTTTATTCTCTTTGACCCTGGTTCTACTCACAATTTCATATCTATGGAGTTAGCCACCAAGCTAGGCATACAATCCTACGAGATGGGAGATATCCTACCCGCAGACAGTGCCTTCAAGGGGCAAGAAGCTTCAGTCACTCCCTTAATCGGGAAATTGAGGCTTCATGTCCAAGGCTATGTGGACAAAGAGGATTTCTTTATCTCTCCTCTCAAGCATGAGGATGTAATCCTAGGGGCACCATGGTTTGACCGTCTGGCTGCCCATGTTAAATTTCCTGAAAGGAGAATCTCCTTTAAGTTCAGGGAAAAAGACATGTATATAGATGCTAGGGAGATGGGTAACACCATCCCCATTGTACATACACCAGCTTTCAACAAGTCAATAAAGAGCTCTATTTCCGTGTACATGATTTTTGTTAAAGATTCTCAAAATGAACCTAATGCTTTAGCAAAAGAAAATAAAAGCAACCAAAAGGAATTAGAGTTATCCAATTTTCTCAAGGGGTTTCAAGATGTCTTTATTGACGACATCCCTTGTGAGCTACCTCCTAAACGAGGTAATGACGACCATGCAATTGAACTTCTTCCAGGAAGTTCACCGCCTAACAAACCTCCTTATAGAGTTTCTCAAGCTCAACAAGAGGAGATTATGCGGCAAGTGCATGAGTTAATTGAGAAGGGCATGGTTAGGCCTAGCTCATCTCCATTTTGCTCGCCTGTGCTATTAGTGCAAAAGAAAGACGGCACATATCGTATGTGTGTCGACTATAGAGCACTAAATAGGATCACTATCAAGAATAGGTTTCCCGTTCCACGGGTAGAAGACCTATTTGATAAGCTACAAAGATCGACCTACTTCAGTAGGATTGACCTAAAAAGTGGCTATCATCAAATAAGGATAGTTGATCAAGACATTGTAAAGACCGCATTTCGTACTACATTTGGTCTTTACGAATACATTGTCATGCCTTTTGGCTTGACTAATGCACCAGCCACATTTAATCGCTTGATGGAGAAGCTGTTCAAACCTCATCGAACCTTCACTGGAGTGTTCTTCGATGATATTATCATCTACTCTAATTCATTAGAGGAACACAAGCAACACCTCCAGGTAATATTTCAAGTTTTAAGAGAGAATAAACTTTATGTTAATCGAAAGAAAAGTGAATTTTTCTTGCAAGAGATTCAATATTTAGGTCACATTATCTCTCAAGATGGAATCCAAATGGATCCATCCAAATTAGAGGTAATAAAAGGATGGCCTAAACCAAGGAATCTTCATGAACTAAGAAGCTTTATAGGTATGTGTGCATACTATAGACGCTTCATAGAAAAGTTCTCACAAATTGCGGGACCATTACATGACCTAACAAAGAAAAATGTTAGGTATACGTGGTCTGCTAAGGAGAACAATGCTTTCGAAAAGCTTAAAGAAAAGCTTATCTCTCAACCTGTGCTTACACTACCGGATCTCTCAAAACCATTTGAGGTCCAATGTGATGCTTGTGGCGATTGCCTTGGGGCTGTTTTGCTCCAAGAAGGGCACGCCATAGGCTATGAGAGTCGAAGGCTCGACCCTGTTGAGCAAGCTCTAGGCATATACGAAAAAGAACTCCTTGCAGTTCTACATGCCTTAGACTCATGGAAGCACTATTTATTGGGGACTCCTTTCATTCTGCGAACGGATCACCAAAGTCTTAAGTACTTCATGACGCAGACCAAGCTCTCCGACAAACAAATGAGGTGGGCAAATTTCCTTTCGCAATTTCATTTTCATATTGCTCACATTGCTGGCAAGCATAATCAAGTAGCCGATGCACTCTCAAGACGACCGAGAGTGAATGCGGTTTCCATAGCAACTCACAATGATCTATCTTCAATGATAGATGGGTATGCTATTGATCCCGATTTTAGAGATGTGATTTCAGCCCTTGCATTAGGGAAGAAAGAAGAACCATTTACTTTACAAGATGGTTATCTTCTCTATGGCAATAGACTATGCGTTACTAACTCACTACGTGAGAAAGTAATGTATGAATCTCATGCTCCCCCATATGGGGGGCATAGAGGGATTCAGTCTACCCTAAAGGGAATTGAAACATATTTCTATTGGCCTACCATGAAAGTGAACATACATGAGTATGTTTCCAAATGTGTGGTATGTCAAAAGACAAAATTTGATAGAGGGAAGCAACTTGGATTGCTTCAACCCTTGCCAATCCCTAATTCACCGTGGGAGAGCATATCCATGGATTTTATCTTTGGATTGCCTAAGTCTATCCATGGGAATACGGGAATATGGACGATAGTAGACAGGTTCAGTAAACAAGCTCATTTTATACCTGTCAAAAAGACTATCAAAGCCCATCAAATGGCAACCCTCTTCATTTCGCAAATTTTCAAGTACCATGGCTTGCCAATGTCCATAGTGTCGGATAGAGATCCTAGAATGACCAGTAATTTCTGGAAGGGTCTCTTTGAGAATTTAGGAACAAGGCTAAACTTCTCTTCGGCCTATCATCCACAAACTGATGGCCAAAGTGAAATAGCTAACCTAACTATTCTCGATCTACTAAAAGCCTATGTAACGGAAGTAGATCAAAGATCCCAATGGGAGAAATACTTACCCTTAGTAGAGTATGCTTACAATAACACTGTACATACTTCTACAGGAAAAGCACCTTTCGAGGTAATTGAGGGAAGATCAAAAAGTCCCTTGCTACTTAAGGTACATGGGAAGATCTTCGCTGCAGATGAGTATAGCCGAGACCTACAAGAATCTTTCCAAAAGATTAAGGATGCTATCTCTATCTCACAGCAAAGGCAAAAGGCTGCTGCTGACAAGCACAGAAGAGCCCAAGCCTTTAAAGAAAACGATTGGGTCTTGTTAAAGTTTCCCAAGGCTCGATTAAGGCACACGACGGGCAAGAATCCTACGGGCCACCAAAAGTACTATGCTAAACTAGCAAAAAGGTACTATGGTCCCTTCCAGATTCTTAGGCCAATCAATGAGATGGCCTATCAACTTAAGTTGCCCAATCATTGGCTCATACACAATGCTTTTCATGTGAGCCTCTTAAAGCCTTACAAAGGAGAGCCACCTCAAGAACCAACTATTGAAGACCCACCGGAGATCGAGGACCACGAGGAGGTGCTGCAGCCCGAGTCCATTCTCCGACATGAAGACAAGGTATTAAGAGGCGGTAAGACTATCCGACGATATCTTATTAAGTTTAAGAATTATCCTTTTGAAGATGCTAGATGGATGCAAGGCATACAATTAAAGGATAACCTAAACCTTGTCAATGCTTACAATGCTTCCCAAGAGTAAGCAAATGTACAAAATGTTAAAAATGAACAAAAATTTTTGTCTTATAAGACTCTCTTTTTCTTTATTTGTGCACAAAAATGAAGTAGTATGCATGCTTAGATCAAGTTTGCGGAGACGACGTCTCCCGAACACCAAGTAGAGCTTGTCACTCTACTATGGAAGATTGATAGGACTAATGTGCAGACATGCTTGCGGCAGCCTCAGGCTCTCAAGCGCCAAATGGACTAGTCATCCATTATGGAATGATGTCGTAGGGTAACATAGGGATCCTCTACCTGCTAAGAAAAGGACTCATGCATATGCTTTATCTTCTCTACACCATAGTCGAGGACGACTATGATTTCAAGAGAGAGGTAATGTCATAATAATCAATATCTAATTCTCCTAAATGATTTTCTCATATTAAACTGATCATTTAATGTGGGGAAGTGTCAAGGGAGAAAAAGCTAGAATATTGGTTAAGTTAGCAGACCGGCCACAGTAGGGATCCAAAGGAGGGAAAATAGGGATCCAAAGGGGGGGCCATCTGCAAAAGAGCCATGTGAAACAACGGGCTAAAAAGACCCTAAGGTTCAGCCCATTAAGACTTCCAAAATGCTAAGGTTCCAAAATTCAAAGGTTGTGTCCAAAGGTCAACCTTAGGGAAGATTGGATGCTTAGTGTGTGTGCCCAAAAAGTCTTTCTGCATCCCTACAAGGGAGGGGGCGAGCCCCAAAGCTAGGGGATGAGAGATAAAACCACACACACACACACAGGCTCCCTTTACACAAAGGGAATGAGGGACACATGTCAGCTCCCTAGGCCAGATGCCCACAAGGTATGCCCAATTCCTATTGGAAGACCCTTGAAGTGGACCAATGAGAATTAGGCTAGAGTAAATCTAGTTTAATTAATTTTAAAACATTTAATAAAAGAAACCAATAAGAATTAAGTGTCCTAGAAGACTATTGGGCAGTCTCCCAAGGGGTCCAATGAGCATTCAGGAGCCCCATGGCTTGCCTGATTCCTATTGGCCAGGAGGCAAAGGGGTCCAATGAGAGTTTAGTTTAATTATTTAATTATCTAAAGCTCTCACAAAAGGGGAAAGGGGGACACATGTCAGAAGGCTATCACTTATGCTGCTTAATCCCTATTGGCTTGACCTGGGGAGGTCCAATGAGGCAAAAGCCAGCCTAACTTAGCAGCTAGGGCTGGCCCAAGAGAGAGGGGGGGCTGATTTTTGCTGGGCATTCACTCTCACATTCTCACACTTGACCATGTGTGAAGGGAAAATACTCTATCTCCTCCCAAGCTTTAATGGAGAGCTCATCACCTACTCCAAGCTTGTGAGATAGAAGCCTACATCAACACTCTCTTGGCATGTGGATGCAAATCCAACCAAGAGCCAAGCTTCAATGCATGCTCATCTTCTCTACCAAGCTAATTACTAAGCTAAGCTATGCTAATATGAGTGATTATGTGAGGAGATGTACTTCTTTCTCGTAAGATACTTCTTTTTCCTCTCAATCTACTCTCATACCCTGCTAGCTCTCACCATCTTCGAAGGTGTGTGAGGTCTTGGGTCTGAGAACGGGGATAATTCAAGTTGTGTTTGATTAAGTGTTTTGCTTGGTGTATGAAGCTTCCATCTTCATTGCACTAGCTAGTCTTGAAGGAACACAAAGAATTGTATTGTACAATGTCTCTCTTGATGGGAGAAACCATAATACAAAGCCTTTTGGAGGGGGGACCGGCTCCATGTAAATCCGGTCCTCAACTGTTGTCAATAGCTTAATTGCTCTCTCTTTTGAAAGTATTGTCGATGCTATCTAACTAGGTGTTATGCTTTTTGTTGCTCTCTCCACCCAAGCACTCTTGTAATTCTCATTAAGAATCTATTCTAATGAAATGCCCACTATGTTCATGCTAATTTCCGCTACAAATAAGATTTTAGGCCATTAAATGTTACACAATTTGTAGCAGTAAGAGGCTTCCACAGTGCACGTTTCAAATCCTTTTAGCTAATGATAATTCTCCTCTCTAGACTAAGGGTTTTGACTTCAAAAGCTAAGGGAGCTTTCCCACGGCCCACGGCCATCCGGCCTCTTACAAAGGTGTAGACTCAGAGAGGTAGAGAGGGTATTGTCTGATTACATCACAATTACAACTCATCATAGGCTGAATTACATGGCTTTCTTCAAAAAATCGAGTGTTTATAGGGTTTGGTGTGCATACGCCTGTATCCACTAAACAAAGGTCTTCCGAAGATGATTTCATAATTTAGTTTCTTTCCAAAGTCCACTATTGCCAAAGTATGTTGATAATCAATTCCAGAGGAACTAACTATCACTTTTTCAAGTAGTCCTAAGGGTTTTTAGATGTGTTCATCAGCCAATTGCAATTTCATTCGAGTTTGTCTAATGGCTGGTTTTTGTTAAAGAATATGATGTTAAAGAATATGCCCATTGTGCTATGGGCGGCTGGACACTGACTATACTATGTTGTAAATATACTTTGGATAATAGTTCAAAAGAGAAGAAGAGAAGAGCAGCTCGTTGAATGGCTGCTACAGGGTAACGATTGTGTGTGTGTGTCTCGATGTGTGTTGGTGTGTGTGTGTAGTCTTCTTTCCTACCTTCTTCCATCACCTGCGCACTCTACAAAGTGGTATCAGAGCTCAGTTTGAGGAGCTACAGTCAATACACAGGTTTCCGCAGCTCTGGAAAACAGCAAAAAAGAGAGGTTTTTTTGTCATAACTCCCTCACCCGAACTCGGAATACAGTGATCCAGGAGTCTATCTTTATGTTTTTGGGCGTTCCGGACGCATTGGCATGCTCAGATTTGCCAAAATCTGCAATTTTCTGCAGCAAACAGCCAGTTCACACAAGCATAGAAGATGTCGAGTTTTGCACTCGGCAGTAGATTTACAGGTTACAGGTGAAGAATTCAGCATTTACACAGGTTTTGGAGAGCGACATAGAGCTTTTGCATCATGATATTGTGTTATCAAAGATTATGTTTGGTTGTTGTGGGTCCGTTATGGACAGCCGCCTATGTAAGAAAGGTTGTGGGAAGAAGTTGAGGCGGTTATATTGTCAGATTGAGTACTTTGTGGTTATGTATGGATATGCGGTCAATGTATTTTGGAAAACTGCAGCCTTTGTGAGGGTCGAGTGAGGTTTTTTGAAGCCTTGCCTTGGGAGCTTTGGTACCTTGGCAAGGTGGATTAGGTACTGGAGCGAACCCCCGACTGGCCCCGCGAAAGACCTCATATGTCGTTTACGACTATGGGAAGAAGGTGGATGTATGGATATGTGGTACAGGACAGCGTATGGATTGCATTTGCATACAGGTCCATGTGGACATTGTTTTAGAGTATTTATGCATAGTACTGAGTCAGTCTGTGGCAAAGTGAGTCAGTGGATTTTCCCTTGGCAGTGAGAGATTTTCCGTCAGTGTTTATGAGTACTTTGGTTGAGATTGTCACTTGAGATATTGTCCAAATACAAACGAAACTCTGCCGAAATTTTGTCAAAATCCTTTGGAAGAAATTGAGAGAGTGAAGATGGCAGAAAGTTCAACTCAAGTCACACAGATTGTTGGAGAGAAGCTGACCAGAGAGAACTACAGCATATGGTCTTACAGGATGGAGAACTTTATCATGGGCAAAGGTTTATGGGATTATGTTACAGGTGAACAAGAGTATCCCGAGGTTGGTTTGGAACCAAATAGAGAGAATGTTGAAGCACATAAAACATGGCAAGCAGGAGTAGAAGCTTACAAGAAGTGGATCGAGAATTCAAGGAAAGTGATGCATTGGATTTCACTATGCATTAGTGACTTCTTTATACCACATGTGAAGAAGGCTCAATCTCCAAAGGAAGCATGGGAGATACTAGCAAGAATGAACAGCTCCAATACAGAACCACGAAAAGTTCACTTGAAGCAAAGGTTACATTGTGTATGGCGAGGAAATAGATCCATATCAGATTATGTGACAGAGATAAAGCAAATACAGGAAGATCTTGCGAGCATTAATGTTGAAGTTCCAGATGATGACTTAGTTTCAGTGACATTGAATGGTTTGGGACCGGAATACAAGTCATTGGATACATCTATATCTGTTCGAGGACACATGCCTGATTTTGAAGAGTTAGTAAACCTTTGTTTGCAAGAAGAGGTAAAGTTAGGCAAGTCAGGTCCTTCTACATCAAATAACAATTCCAGAGATCAGGTTTTTTACTCTAGAGGTCGTGGAAACAATAGAGCTGGAAGAGGAAACTATGGTCGTGGAAACAATGTTGGAAGAGGTCAATGGCAAAACCAACAAAGTCAAAGTTACAATGATTATAGCCAAAGAGGCAGGGGGAGAGCCCGAACTCGTGGACGTGGAGGTGGACGATTTGTACATCCTCAAAGAGATGGATATTGTAAAAGATGTGGCATTTATGGTCACTTTGAAAGAGAATGTTACACAAGGCTAAATCAAAATCGTGATCGTGGTGGAAGAGGCCGAGGTTATGGTAGACATGGAGGAAACTTTGTTGGATACAATCCTCATGATCAAAATATATATGACAATAGATCGAGTGGACATTTATTTCCTATGGAGCATGTTGTTGGAAGCATGGTGGAGCCACATCATACAGATGATTGGTATTTAGATAGTGGTGCCACAAATCATATGACATATCATGGTGAATGGTTTGACAGAAAAGAGAAGTTAGAAGAGGATGAGTTTGTCGCTACAGGTGATGATACTATGCATCGGATTACACATGTTGGTTCAGTTCCATTGCTAGAAAAAGACGGGACATACAACACATTGGGAGATGTTCTATATGTGCCTTCAATCACAAAGAATTTAGCATCAGTTGGACAGATGACAGATCAAGGGTTGCAAGTCCGTTTTAATCGTTATGGCTGCTTCATAGAGGAGTTTCACAAAGGCAGACCAGGCAAGATATTGGCACGTGGAAGAAAGAAAGGCCGCTTGTTCTCATTGGAAGCTGGAGATCCATGTTTACACAGTGGTATGTATGCAAACAAATCAGCCACTCAAGATGATTGGGCAAATTTATGGCATAAGAGAATCGGTCATGTCAATTTTAGAAGATTAAAGCATATGCAATCAAATCAAATTGTACGTGGATTACCAAAGTTTGGCAGATTGAATTTTGATCATGTTTGTGAAGCTTGTCAATTTGGAAAGCAATCTCGTTTACCATTTCCAAAGAGGGGGAGAATTAGCCAGAGTCCTTTGGAAATTGTTCATTCAGATATTTGGGGACCTTGTGATCATGCTACACCAAACGGTTGTCGATATTTTATCACATTTACGGATGATTACAGCAGAATGACATGGGTTTACTTTCTCAAGGCAAAGTCAGAGGCATTTGAAGTATTTTTGGAGTTCAAAGTTATGGTTGAGAAAGAGAATGGTTGTCAAATTAAATGCCTACGTACAGATGGAGGGGGAGAGTACATGTCACACAGTTTTGATGATTACTTACGTGAACAAGGCATAAGAAGACAGATTACTTGCAGATACACACCACAACAAAATGGAGTTGCTGAGAGAAAGAATAGAGTCATAGCAGAGATTGCAAGAGCCATGATGAATGAGATGAATATGCCATTAACATATTGGGCTGAAGCAGTTCATACAGCAGTACACATTATGAATCGAACACCAACAGCTGCCATTCATGAAATTTCACCTTATGAGAGACTTTATGGGATCAAGCCAACAGTTTCCTACATGAAAGTTTTTGGATGTGTTTGCTATGTTCATGTGCCAAATGAAGCAAGAAAGAAGATGGAGCCAAAGGCAGTGAAGTGTATATTCTTGGGCTATCCAGTTGAAAAGAAAGGTTACAAGTGCTATGATCCTACGACAAGACAAGTTTATGTCAGTAGAGATGTCAGATTTTGTGAGCATAAACCATGGTATAAACCAAAGCCAGTGATGATAGAAGATGAGTATGAAGAGCAAGAGAATGTGCGTCATGTTGTTGATAAGCCAGGACCATCAACAAGAACTATTTCAGGACCACATATGGCAGAGGAGAGTACAGGAAGTGTCAACCCATGGAGCGGTCGTTTGCGAGATAAGAAGCAAGACGAGAAAGGCAAGAAGAAAGTGGTTGAAGAGAGTTCTGGAGATGAAAGCCTCGATGAAGAGCATGATTTACCACATTTGAGGACACCTGGAAGTAAGCATATTGAGAAATATGTACCCCCATATGCAAGAGTTGAAGAGAAGAGTGCACCACAGTTGAGAAGATCAGAGAGGGTACGTTATCCAGTTGATAGATTGACATACAACGGTTACATGCGTACACATTATGCATACATGGTTTCACGTGTGCAACATAAAGAGCCTACATGTTTTCAAGAGGCAATTGGAAAATCAGAATGGGAGTCAGCTATGGATGATGAGATGGATGCTCTTGTGAAGAATGACACTTGGGATTTGGTTCGCTTGCCAAGTGGAAAGAAAGCAATTGGTTCAAAATGGGTATACAAAGTCAAGTGCAAGTCAGATGGTAGTGTGGAAAGATACAAAGCGAGGCTTGTTGCTAAAGGTTATGCACAAACAAAAGGTCTTGATTATGATGAGACATTTAGTCCAGTTGCAAAGATGACAACAATCAGATTGGTGATAGCAATGGCAAGTATGTTCGGTTGGAAGTTACGGCAAATGGATGTGGATAATGCATTCTTGAATGGTGACTTGGAAGAAGAAGTTTATATGATACAGCCAGAGGGTTATCAACATCCAGAGTTTCCATATTATGTGTGTAAGTTGAAGAAAGCATTGTATGGTTTGAAGCAAGCATCTAGAGCTTGGTGTGAAAAGATAACCAGATTCTTGAAGAAGATTGGATTTAAACAATCTACTGCTGATCACTCATTATTTTTGAAGCATGTTGATGGAGAGATCGTCGTTATTGTTATCTATGTTGATGACTTGATTCTCACTGGAAATCATGCTGAGCAAATTTTGCATGTCAAGAAGAGTTTGTTGAGAGAATTCAACATGAAGGACCTTGGTGAGTTGAGATATTTCTTGGGAATTGAAATTGTCAATACTTTATCAGGAATTTGGATGATACAAAGACAATACGCATTGGATATGCTTGAGAAGTATGGAATGACAGCATGCAAACCGGTTGATACACCTCTTGATCAAAATGTGAAGTTGTTTGATGATGGACATTACATTGAGGATGTCACTATGTATCGCAAGATGGTTGGAAGCCTTATTTACTTGACAATAACAAGGCCAGATTTGAGTTATGCAGTGGGTGTTGTGAGTCAATTCATGCAAAAGCCATGTAAAAGTCATCTTGATGCAGTGAGACGGATTATGAGATATGTGAAAGCCACTGTCAGTTATGGAATGTTTTATGAAAAGAATGGGAAGCTTTGTCTTTATGGTTACACAGATGCAGATTGGGCAGGAGATTTTATGGATAGAAGATCTACAAGTGGTTATGCATTTTCCATTGGCAATGGTATGATAAGTTGGAGTAGCAAGAAGCAATCAACTGTAGCATTATCAAGTACAGAAGCTGAATATCGTGGAGCAGCTTTGGCAGCATGTGAAGAGTCATGGTTGCGAGTACTTATGGTAGAATTTGGTTTTGACTATCTTGACAGTGTCATTATATATTGTGACAATATTAGCAGCATCATGTTGGCAAAGAATCCAGTCTACCATGCTCGCACTAAACACATTGAGGTACATTATCACTTCATTAGAGAAAAAGTTTTGGCAAATGAGATTGATTTGGTGTATGTGAAGACAAATGATCAAGTTGCGGATATATTCACAAAAGCTCTTGGAAAGGAGAAGTTTTGCTACTTTCGTGAAGCATTGGGAATCCATCATATGCAAGCTCACTCTGAGCTTGAGGGGGAGTGTTAAAGAATATGATGTTAAAGAATATGCCCATTGTGCTATGGGCGGCTGGACACTGACTATACTATGTTGTAAATATACTTTGGATAATAGTTCAAAAGAGAAGAAGAGAAGAGCAGCTCGTTGAATGGCTGCTACAGGGTAACGATTGTGTGTGTGTGTCTCGATGTGTGTTGGTGTGTGTGTGTAGTCTTCTTTCCTACCTTCTTCCATCACCTGCGCACTCTACAGTTTTCTCCATGATTCCCATACTGCTTTCATGGCTATGGCTATGCTTGCCCCACTATCCAATATCGCCATATATCATTATATCTCAGTGGAAGGGTTGTGTTTCCTTCTTCCCCTTTGTAGTATTCTCCGACTTTGTTCATTGGAACGGATCTAAACTCTTTGTTATCCAATTTGTGCTTCAACTTTTCCAAATTTTTTGCAATTAGCGTTGTTATCCTCATCTTCTCTAGAGTTTTCTGTAGATCATTCCATAAATATGGTTTGATTTTTAACAGTTCTCCTAAAGTAAGAGTGCATTGAATGGGTGTAGACATGATTGAATGGATGTTAGTCTACCTCTAGGGTTTGTTCCGCTCTTTTTATCTGAGTGGTTTTACACACTATGGATTCATCTTCACTATCTCCCAAGTAAGAGGGTAGTGTTTTCAAAGTCATTGGTTTAGACAGTCCTAAAGCTTCAGAGCTGCAATCCCCATACAAGGACTGTACATCCATGTCCATATCAGGAGGTAGATTGTCTAACCAAACTTCCTCTATCGGAGCTGACTTCAAAGTTAGGCTCCCATCATTAATCTCTCTTACTTTTTCCCATAAATGTCCTTGCCAGTCTTCTTCCACGAACGGAATTCCATCTAAGGCATCTTCACTGTCAAGCACTATGAGGTCTGGCTGTTTAGTTTCAAGGTGGGGTTCTACCACCACTTTGGATTTCTCTTTACTGGTCCTACCACAAGCTCCTTAGGTTTTGCTATACTCTCGAGCTTGGGTTTTTGTTTTTTCAGTTCTCTTGAGTAATTCTTACTGGATTTTGATAAGCTTCAAGCTTAGCTGCTTCCATATCTAGAGAAGGATAGTTTTTCCATTTGTTTTTCATGGTTTGGCTCGCTTTAAGTCCCGCTTGGTAAGCTTCCAAGGCTGCATTGATTGGCTCAAAAATTTTGTCTACCAAAATTGATCCTCCAGATTTCATTGTGGTTTCCTTGATTTCACTTCCAGTTTCTTTCACTTTTTGTTGGAATAGTTTCTTGTCTTTCTCCTCGATTTCAGCCCTTTGTTTGTGTTTTCTCATCTCATACCTTTGGCTTCTTCTTCTCTTGGTCTTTTCAGAGGAAACTTTAGTATTCTCCGAATCATCAGAGGAGTTATGTTTCTTTTTATGAGCCTGGGCTTTGGTGATTACCTTGATTGGAACAATAGGTACACTCTTTGATGAGCTACTAGGTATCACTTGGACTACGTTCACTACTGTTTTACCCTTGTTTAAAGGATTTTTTGGACAATCTTCAGGGAAGTGTCCTCCCTTTTTGCAACATTATATATAGAAAGATTTAACTGACCTAATAATCTTGTCAGGCTCGGGGCATTCATTTTCCTAATGATCATTTGCACCATAGTTATGACAGTTTCCAGTCCTTCGCTTAATCATGGGTCTTACCATCGGAGGTCTAACACCTTGATTAGTTACACAGTACATTGGTGCAAGCTCTGGTGTAGTATAAATCGCAGTTTCTTCCATTGGTGGTGGATGGGAATTATACCAATCTCCTTCTACCATTAATGTAGATGGACTAGGCTCAACATAGGGTGTAGCAGGCACTAGTGCTTGCTCATCTATGATTTTCTTTAAATGAATGTACTTTACAGGCACTGCATGATGTCCAGGATACGGAGGTTGTTGACCCAACATGGGTTGAGGTCTTTCCATACCGATTGGTGGTCTTTGAGCTCGGACCATATTAAGCTGATAACTGTACATGGGTTGTCCTTGTGGCCTCATAGGCAGCCAAGCCTATTGCCATCACCACTGCCATGTGCAACAAAGGTTCTATATATAGGGGCAGCTTCTGCACTTTGAAGTGTTGCGATATAAGATGCAATGGCAGTTCAATTTCTGAGTATATCATGTCTTGACACGTCAGCTTGTGGCCTTGTTGCTTCAGGAAGGCTTTATCATTGTCTATTGCCTTTGTCTTTTGCAAGAGATTGTGCATCCCTTGCGGCAGGTGGAGGGCTTCATTTATAATTTCTGTTGTGATCTTTACCTTGACAACTGCCCCATCCTTGTCCATTAGAGTTGCTTCCCCATTGTACTGAATTTAACTTATGAGCTCATGAGCTCGCCGTTCCCCAAGGAGGCAGTCGTAAGAAGTTGTCTAGTTGTAGGCACATGTCCCCTTCTTGCACTTCCTTTTGGTGCAAACTCCACATTTCACGTGGAAAGATTGTGGCCTTTATTATTTCTCCGTCTGTTGCTTGAAACCGTCCAATGAAGATGTTCGCCAGAATTGCTTCAAGTACCTATTCGATGATGTGATCTTTCTGATTTGATGAGATATCGGTTATCTCATAGGGTGCTCCATTCCACTTCCTTTGTGCTTTTCTTCAAGGCATCCTGCGATCAATTTTAGCATTGAAAATAAGTTTTAGCCATTGATCGAAACTGTCGGAAAGTGTAACCTTGACCATAAAATGAAAAATGAGCATAACTTTGTCAAAACTACTCCAAATTTCACCAGTGCATCTAGGATTACTATAGGCACGAGGATGTAATGTAACAGATGAATTTTGGCAAAAAGGAACATGGATCGCAATCCATGTTGGAAAGGTTTTGAAATTCTAACTTGGGGAAGTTATTCCTGGGCATATGGGGATGCTACTGAGCAATTTTCTTTGGATTTAGGGTTGGAGGTACATGGATCGCGATCCATGTTGGGCAACATTTTGGAAATCTAATAATACCATCTGGTAGGGTTCATCTAGATGATGCCTTGGTCCAAAAATTTTGAGATTTGGATCAATGGTTTGACACTTGGACTAAATTTTGGACACCTTTTGCAAACTAGGAGGTTTTTGGAATTTTGAAGTGGATTTTGGATTCAAAAGGCTTGAAAATCCATGGCTTGGCTTTCTTGAACATACTGAATCAAATTGCATGGTTTTTACTTTTATTGGGCAAAAAGGTACATGGATCGTGATCCATGTTGGACAGAAATTTGATACAATTCTTTTGCACATATGGTCCTGTAGGTTTTCCTAGTGCACTGGTGAAATTTTTTCAACTTTGGACATGTTTTTTCCGTTTTGACCATATGTGTTTCTGGCAACCATTTTTTGGACTCATGTTTTGCCTGAGATCTATCATTGTCTTGATTTTTGATGATTTAGTTCTGTAGTTCATAGCTTTGCTTGGATTCAATGCGTAGAGCTCTTACGTGCGGTTGCAACGCACCAGATGACACTGCAATGTGACAACTGGGAAGGAAGTAGGAAGCACGAGAAGGAGAGAAGTGAACACCATTAGCTCACGCTGTATTTCATTCTCCAAAAAACTTACAAAATACTTACAAAAATTGACTTTTATACCTTAGCCAAGGTTTCTGTGGTCAAAATTAATAATCTGGGAGCTCTAACTAAAGATAGGTTGATACAATCTGGAAGCTTGTAGCCCCGGCTCATCAATTACACTGTTTATCTAGAAAGTAGGAGTTACAACATTTTCGATTCATCAAAATAATAAGTATTTTTACAATAAAATCTCCGAAAAATGTTATCCGAGTTAGCTTGTTGCTAACAAACAAGTTCAAGGGAGCGTGAAATGAGTTCAAGAGAGAGAGAAACAGGTTCAAGGGAGCGTGGAAAAAGTTTAAGAGAGCAAGAAATGAGTTCAAAGGAGCATGGAGCAAGTTCAAGGGGGCAAGAAACCAGTGTGGAAGGAGTTTCAAGAGAGCAAGAAATGAGTTCAAGAGAGCATGGAGCAAATTCAAGGGAGCAAGAGAAATTTCAAGGGAGCGAGAAGTGATCTCAAGAGTTCAAGAGCAATTTTGAGAAGCAAGTACAAGGGCTCATCAAGAAACGGTTTTAGGGGTTTTCATCAAGCATTGTGAAGGCTAGTACCAAGTTGATTGAATGTTACTATACATTGAGCAAGGTTTTTTAGCAAACAAAAAGTGTTGGGGATAATGGGTTTGCGAGGTGAGCTGGGTGAGCATCGGTGGGTCAGCACTGAGCTGCTTGTTGTGGGAAACAAGATGCAGCGACACCAAGCAAAATACTTAAATGACACTTGTAATGCTTAAAATTGACACCTTGAATGCTCAGAGAAAATCGTAAGCTTATAAGAGCTTATTTCTCCCAAAAAAATTTTCCAGAAAGCTAGAATCATCCTTGGTTGCTAGAGAGCTCCCCGACCGAGATTCTCCACAGCTTAGCTTGCCTTTTTGAGAGCTAGAGAACTTGCGAGAGAAGAGTAGAGATATTGCGAAGCTCTTCTCCTTAATTTTGTTCCTTAACTTGAGAGAGAGATCATGAGATTCCCCCCTCTGCTTTGCTAAGGGGGGAGAGAGAGAGAGAGAGAGAGAGAGAGAGAGAGAGAGAGAGAGAGAGAGAGAGAGAGAGAGATTGATTGATTGAATTATCATCCATGGAGGTCAGATATGAACCATGGGACCAAAATAAAACATGTCAACCACTTCTTGTAGGTGAGGGCAATCAATACATATCAGTTAGGGACTGAGAGTCCATCAAAAGAAAAGAACTAGGGTTTACTGTGAAGCGAGTGCCATTTTGGGAGTGAAAGTTTCCTGGATGATGGCCTTCCCTCCGCGCTATACTACCCACTTGCCTTTGGCTCGTGTTACACGTACTTTTTTCATCTCATCATCTTTGTGCTTGACTTGTGTCGAGGTGAGTTCTTCGGCATTCCAAAACCCGATGTCTTTGAGAAGACGCGATTGTTGGAGTAAACAAAACCATTCCTCCTTGTCTTTAAACTTAAGAATGGCATGTCCTCTTGGTGTGTGCTTACTCTTGTGTTTGTTGATAATACATTCTACTGCATTGTAGTCGACATGGATCGGTTTAAGAGTCTTGTTGAGGAGGTTAATGCATTTGGAGAAGTCTTGTTTGCACTCGTCCCATGCTTGGGGCAGCCTTCCAAGGCAAACCTTGAGGGAATTCTCTTTTTGGAGCTGACGTTCCCATAGTTATGTCTTCACACAAGTTTCCACTTTGGTGAGTTCAATCGTGTGATCTTGAGTGACCTTTGCTTCCATTTCCTTCACCTTGTCTGTTGTGAGGCCGACCATAGCGTCAAATCATGCATCGAGCGTGCTAAGACGCGCTTTAAGGTTGTGGTTTTCTTCCATGACCATGTCGAGGTGGCTTGCATTTGTCCAATGCGATCTGTCTTGCTTGGGGCTGCTAGGACAGCGGAAAAGCTAGCTTGTGTTCTCCAGAGTGTTTTGGGATTGTTGGCCTTGCAAACTTTGATCGCCATCATCTCGCTTCGTGCTGCTTGAGGTGGATTTGTTGAGAACATTCTCTAATCCAAATGCCCAAATAATCAAGTAATGTACAGAGAAATGGCATAGAGGACGAATTTAATTGATGGTAGCAATGTAAACATAGTACTTAGTTAACTTGGCATGAACAATACTTTTGCAAGAGAGCGTTTAGAGAACATGACAACAATTGAGGACCGGAATTATGTGGAGACCGTTCCCCCTTCCAATAGGCATTTGTATTATGGTTTCTCCCATCGAGAGAGACTTGGTACAATACAGTCTTTGTGTTCCATGTGACCTAAGTGATGCCTTGAAGATGGAAAGCTTCATGCATCACAAGCATAACATACAATTTGCAAAAAGCATTAACTATCCCAAGCCTCAGTCCCAAGGCCTCAAACACCTTTGAAGGTGGAGAGAGCTAGCGGGGAGTGAGGGTAGGGAAGAGGAAGAAGAAACATTCCATAGGAGAAAGAAATAGCTCCTCACTTATCATCACTCTTCTTGCTAGCATACATAATAGCATAGTAATGAAGATGTAGAAGATTTCAAGCTTAAGCATTGAAGCATGGCTCTTGGTTGGATTTGCATTCCATAGCCAAGAGTGTTGGTGTAGGCTCTCAACTTCTCTACTAGCTTGGAGAAGGAGATGGAGCTCTTGCACTTTGCACTTCACACCATGAGAGTGTGTGTGAGTGTGTGTGGGAGAGTATACCCCCCAAGAAACCCCCCTTCTTGCTTTGGTCGACCTCCCCTTGTAGTTCATGATTGAAGCTCATTGGACCCCTACAAGCCTGGTCCATAACAAGCAACAAGGTAGTCTTATGAAAAGTGCCCCCCTTTTTAAGAGGACTTGATAAATGCAAAAACAATTAATTAAATCAACTAAATTATCATTGGTCCCCTTGGGAGGCTATCCAATAGGATTTAGGCACACTATGAGGGCAACATGGGTAGTGGCTTGACATGTGTCCTTGAGCCTCTTGAGGCTTGCTTTTGCAATATGAAAATTAAATTGCAAAAGAAAGATTTCCACCTCATTTGGTTGTCGGAAAGCTTGGTTTGCGTCATGAAGTATTTGAGACTTTGGTGGTATGTTTGGAAAATGAATGGAGTCCCCAATAAATAGTGCTTCCATGTGTCTAGGGCATGTAGAACAACTAAAAGCTCTTTCTCATAAATGCCCAAGACTTGTTCATCCGTATTGAGCCTTCAGCTGTCATATGCTATGGCATGCCCTTCTTGAAGCAAGACTGAATCACCACAAGCAGCACATTGGACCTCAAATGGATTTGAGAGATCCAGAAGCATGAGGATTGGTTAGGAGGTAAGATTCTCTTTGAGCTTGTCAAAAGAATTTTTCTCCTTAGCAGTTGATGAATACTTAACGTTCTTCTTTGTTAAGTCATGTAATGGTCTTGCTATTTGAGAAAATTTTGCTATGAAGAGTCTATAGTATGCACACATACCAATAAAGCTTCTTAGCTCATGTAGATTCCTTGGATTAGGCCATGCTTTTATTACCTCTAACTTTGATGGATCCATACGGATACCATCTTGAGAGATAATATGACATACGTATTGAATCTCTTGAAGGAAAATTTCACTTTTTTTTGGGTGGTAAAAAGCTTGTTCTCCCTCAATACTTGAAAAATCACTTGGAGATGTTGCTTGTGTTCCTCCAAGGAATTGGAGTAGATGATGATATCATCAAATAATACTCCAGTAAATGTGCGATAGGGTCTAAAGATTTTCTCCATTAGACGATTGAATGTGGTTGGTGCATTAGTCAAGCTAAAAGACATGACTAGATATTCATAAAGACCAAATGTTGTACGAAACGCGGTCTTTATTATAGCTTCATCCACTATCCTTATTTGATTATAGCCACTTTTAAGGTCAATCCTACGGAAGTAGGTAGAGCCTTGTAGCTTATCAAATAGACCTTCTACCCGAGGCATAGGAAACCTGTTTTTGATAGTGATATGGTTTAGTGCTCGATAGTCCACACACATACGGTATGTACCATCTTTCTTTTGCACTAAAAGTACTGGAGAACAAAAGGGAGAGGAGCTAGGACTCACCATCTCTTTGTCTACCAATTCTTGTACTTGCCTCATGATCTCCTCTTGTTGAGCTTGGGAAACTCGATAATAAGGAGGCTTGTTAGGCGGTGAGCTTCCTGGTAGGAGCTCAATTCGATGGCCATCAACCCCCGGAGGATTCACTCTATATACGAAACGGGATGCCACCTTCGAGCGGACAACTTTGATAAAACCCATATATACGACTCATATTAGGGTATATGACCCCCCTTTCTACGCTTATATGACAATCCATGCAAAAAACTATCATACCCCTATCTTACATATTAAATTTAGGTCTTACATTATCTAAATGAGTAAAACTAGTCAAAGAGCGTGTAGCATAGTGACTGGCAGCGTACTAAGGAACCACTTATATTGATAACTAAATGTACCCGCAATGTGTCTTAGTTTGACTTTGAAACTATGTGCCCGTTCAGCCTGCACTCTACCTACTTGTCCAATTCAGGTCCAATATTCTGACCCATCTAAATTACGCAAAAACCATGGTTGTAAGGTTTTGTTAGGTTCTCTGTGTAAATTTGCATCTATAAAAACTCTTTATAGATTTCATCCCTCAACAAATGAACTATATACAAAGCACTGTTAGTTCTTCTATGTATCTTTGTAGCTATTGACTCACAAGGTTGAGCGAAGAATCTTTTGGGAAGCCATGATTTTGAAACAAAGAAAATTCCTCTCATGTTTCCATTTTCTCACTTCTCCCACCCACCCCCCCCCCCCCCCCCCCCCCCCCCCCCCCTAAATATGATACCCCTTGCCTTATTTTTAAGCTTGGGAGATAAATTATTGGGGGGCCTACCCCTAACTTATACGCTTATGTAACTTGTAAAAAAACCCCCCTCCCCTGCACTTACGTGGTGCGATAAGTTTTCCATGGTGAATCCCCCGGGCATCAACCCCTCGTTTTGGAGGTAAGTCCATAGGGATATCATCGATGAACACATCTTGGAACCCTTTTAGAAATTAGACAAGTCTAACTCCTACCATTTACATTTGATGAAACATTAGGACCTTTTAGGGACTCTTTGACAAACATCATGTACGAAGAAATGGAGCTCTTCATTGATTTATCAAAAGAAGGCGGATTTACAAGTGGAATAGTACAACCAAACTCACTAGCATCTATATACATGTTCTTTTCCTTGTAGGTGAAGTAGATTCTCCTTTTAGGGAATTTCATGTTGGTAGCCATGCGGTTGAACCATGGTGCCCCTAGGATAGCATCCTCATATTGGAGAGGAGAGATAAATAAGTCTTCTTTTTCGACATAGATTTGGACATGAAGCCTCAACTTTCCAATCAAGGGAGTAACGGAGGCTTCATCTCAAAAGCTTGAATGCCCAACTTGGTGGCCAAATCCATTGGTATGAAGTTGTGAGTAGAGCCAGGGCCAAACAAGATGAAGGAATCATGCTCCCTTAAAGCTTTTCCCCAAGCATAGGAGAGAGGTGATCCTTTGCAATGAGCATCCACTTTTGGAGCTTCGATGGTGGAAGCTCTAGGAGTCTCATTGCGAGCATTTCTCTTGGGGCAAGAATGATAGCCATGTCCTTGCTCCCCACACTTGAAGCATTTATGGTCCTTGCAAAAAGCTTCAAGCTCTTCAGGAGAGAGTTTTTTTTTACCTTTGTAAACTCCCTTCCCCTTGGACCGATTGTTGTTGTTGTTGTTGGAATTGCCTTGGGAAGAATTTTGGGCATTGTTTTTTCCCTTTGCATCATTTTTGTCTTTGTTTTCCATGGGCTTGACATTCCGTCTAGCCTCTTGTTGTAAATTGATGCGCGAAGCAACCATGGTGTGGTGGATTACTTCGATGATAGAACCAAGCCGTTGGGAGTTGACATACTCGGCCATCTCTTCAGGTAATCCCCAACAAAATTGTTTCTTTTGCTCAGGGAAGTCTATCTTTTGGAAGACACTAGCCTTGAGATGTAAATCCCAAAACTTGTCCACATATTTGTGAATAGACTCATGGGAGAGAATCTTCAAACTATGCCATTCGTAAAGCACTTTGTCGTTTGCATCGCTTGCAAGGAATTGCATCATGATGGAAACTTGTAAAGTTTTCCATGTCTTTGGGGTTTCACCGTTGCCACGAAGTCTAGCCCACCATTGACAAGCCAATTTCTAGAAGTGCATAGCTACATGGCGTAGCTTGGAGGACTCCATGAAGCCGTCATCTCCAAAGGCCACATCAAATTGCTGGATGAAGGCCGATACTTTGTTGGTGGCACCAAAGGTGCCATCATGAGAAAAGAGATACTCTTTCCTCCCTCTTTGAACGTCTTGGTCTTTTGTGACCTTCGCCATGCAGGGTATGATTTGGGATGTCCTCACTTCTTGTATTCTCTAGTAGAATAGCCATAGATTTCATCAGAAGAGAAGGAAGGTGAAGAAGAAGGAGAAGAGGGTGACCTCTTTCTTGCCCGTTTCTTCCTTTGTTTCCTCTCTTCCCTTTCGGAGTGACGAGGAGAAGGACTATGGGTTGATCGTTTCCTCTTGGGAGGAGTTGACGATCGTTTGGACCGTCATCTTCGTGGAGCCACATCTTCAAAGGAACTTAAAGATTCATTACTTTCTTGCTCTTTGGATTCCTCCTCTCATATCGGAGAGAGTATTCTTTTGGGGGTCTCTTCAAGAGGCCTCCTAAGCTCTCTCTCCTCTTGGAGAGGAAGGGAAATCCTATAAGCACGAAGTTGTTGAGTAACTTTGGCTTGCAAAGCAAGGTTGCCCATAGCTTGTTGCAACCTAGTAACAAGATAATTGACAAACATGGGGGAATCATCATTAGCACCTTCATGTGCAAAATCAAAGCTATCAATGTTCATTTTACTCTCTTAGTTATCGTCAGCCATGTTAATAGAATTTGAGTGTTTTCTTTGTATATTCTTTGGCAATTCAAAACCTTAGTTGCTACTCCTCTTAGCCTTTGAAAATCAGCACTTAAGTATCTACACCCACGACTCAAATTGGTTATTCATAGAGAGTAGTGGAGTGGGTCTAATATTGCAAAATTGCGGAGGGCTAGCTCCTTTCGAACTTCTTATGGCTCAATAATGGTAAAGCCATAGGCAAGTCTAAAAAGACCCCATTATTAAGACCAAAGCTCCTGAGGTGTGCATCATATCCCACATAGTGGGCTCAACAAAACCGATGATAGATCCCAATCCCACTTACCATAAAATAATTAACAAAATCAACCATTAATAGTCTACTTAATGACCTCTCTTCTTAAGCAAGAAAAGAGAAATCAAATGCTCTAATACCAATGTAATGGAAGTGGCCTATGAACTTTGAGAGTAGCGAAATTCGGAAAATTAGAGAAAACATTTTTGTGAGATTACTTTGAGAGCATATTGATGGTAGCACTATTAACATAGTACTTAGTTAACTTGGCATGAACAATACTTTTGCAAGAGAGAGATTTTAGAGAACATGACAACAGTTGAGGACCGGATTTATGTGGACCCAGTCCCCCCTCCAATAAGCATTTGTATTATAGTTTCTCCCATCAAGAGAGACTTGGTACAATACAATCTTTGTGTTCCTTGTGACCTAAGCGATGCAATGAAGATGGAACACTTCATGCATCACAAGCATAACATAAACTTTGCAAAAAGCATTAACTATCCCAAGCCTCAGTCCCAAGGCCTCAAACACCTTCAAAGGTGGAGAGAGTTAGCGGTGAATGAGGGTAGGGAAGAGGAAGAAGAGACATTCCATAGAATAAATAAATAGTTCCTCACTTATCATCACTCTTCTTGCTAGCATACATAATAGCATAGTAATGAAGATGGAGAAGATGGCAAGCTTAAGCATTGAAGCATGGCTCTTGGTTGGATTTGCATTCCATAGCCAAGAGTGTTGGTGTAGGCTCTCAACTTCTCTACTAGCTTGGAGAAGGAGATGGAGCTCTTACACTTTGCACCTCAGACCATGAGAGCGTGTGTGAGTGTGTGTGGGAGAGTATACCCCCCAAGCAACCCCCCTTATTGCTTTGGTTGACCCCCCCTTGTAGCTCATGCTTGAAGCTCATTGGACCCTTGCAAGCGTGGCCAATCACATGCAGGATACATAAAAAGCAAGGGTAGTCTTAGGACAAGTGGCCCCTTTTTTGAGAGGACTTAATAAATAGAAGATCAATTAATTAAATCAACTAAATTTCATTGGACCCATTGGGAGGCTATCGAATAGGATGTAGGTACACCATGAGGGAAACATGGCTAGGGGCTTGACATGTGTCCTTGCTACCTCTTGAGGCTTGGGCTTTCTTTGTGTGTGTGTGTGTGTGTTCTCTCCCATCCCCCTAGCTTTAGGGCTCACCCCCTCTTGAGTAGGGATTGAATTTGACTTTTACAACACCTTATCCTCAAGTACGTTAGTCAGCAAGCGTGACAAAGCACCTCAAGCTTGGGTAGTGTTCCCGCAAGCACCTCAAGCTCCCTAGTCGGCAAGCACGACAAGCGCCTCAAGCATCTTAGTCGACAAGCACAGAATTCTAACCTCAAGCTCAGCCCTAGCTTACCTAAGGTTAAATGACTTTTTAACACTAACCTTTGGAGGTCTTTCATGAAGCTAACCCTAAGGTCTTTTAAGCTCCATTGGTTAGCCTTGATCTTTGACATACCATCTCTCATTTGGAACCATTTACCATTGGTCCCGTGTTGAGATAGATCTGGAAGCACGTGTCTATATTCTAACCCTTGTTCCCATTTATTCTCCCACATTGAATGATCGGTTTAATATGAGAAAATGATTTGGGTTGGTTAGATATTAAATTTTATGACAGTCAAGGTTGCTTCACAGGGAAGGTCGAGTTGGCTGTTGGGCTTCTGGTTGTCACGCTGCAGAGGGAAGGTTGAGGTCACTCCTAAGCTTGTCAAACTCGAGCGTGTCCGTCATCCTGCCGTTGTTGTATCGCTGTAGGGGTGCCGTTATTGCCTTGCTAGGGTAGGGGCAAGATCTATAGGCTTAACACCCTCCCCCATGGGTAGCCCCTCGCCCAAGAGGAGGACCTCGGTGGCTTACGATAGTGGAGGTGGAGAGAGAGAGAGAGAGAGAGAGAGAGAGAGAGAGAGAGAGAGAGAGAGAGTTTTCCATCAACATCCCTTTCTTCCTCCTTGTATGCTACACACACACACACACACACACACACACAGAGCATCCTTTAGTTGAGGTCGAGTGAGAGCAAGAGAGAGCTTGAGCTTAGTTGAGAGAGGGAGAGAGCGAGCTTCTCTCCTTTGCCTGCTTCGTCTTATTTCCCTTGCCACACTTCCTTCCCCCTTCTCCACATTTAACCTCTCCAAAACAAATTGATTTGGGTGGCCATCCCATTGGGCATATGGGCGGTGACATTTGACATACATAACAACCAAGGGATTGACAAGCACATCATGTTTCTCCCATAGCCCCAAGGCCAAGCGGTAACTTTAGTGAAGGCACCCCATTTAACATGTATACCAACTAAGGCATTGCCAAGCATAGCATCTGGTATACATATAGATCAAAGCATTGCCAAATACAACATTTGTTTCTGATGCCTTGGTAAAATTAAAACAACTTGAGCCTCCCTTCCACTGCCATGTTGGGCTTATACCATAAGAGATGAAACTCATAGTATTTAAGAGCAAACATCCTGGATTGGAAGCTCGTCAAGAACTCTTTGTGCTATATAAAGTGCATCACATTTGACATACATATCATCAAGCAAAACATTGGGTATATGTATC
The DNA here is from genome assembly GCF_014529385.1 of Adiantum capillus-veneris. Lineage (NCBI taxonomy): Eukaryota > Viridiplantae > Streptophyta > Polypodiopsida > Polypodiales > Pteridaceae > Adiantum > Adiantum capillus-veneris. The sequence goes on from NC_140952.1 coordinate 130,962,081, forward strand.
AATCAAAGCATTGCTAAAGCACCCTATTTGGCCCCAAGGTAGTGTTGATCACAACTTTCTCTTTAGTAAATACACTACGTTTGGCATACAAATCATCCAAGGCATTGCCCAAACACAACTCCTAGCCCACATACCAACCAACCTAGTGATGAGCTCAAATTTAATAACATAGAAAACTGATCCGCTCATGCATTGAGCATTGAATGCCTGATTTGAGCCTGTAAAGCACATACTCTAGCCCATGCCAGATTCTATCACTCAAAACCCTATCAAGTTGAAGCAGATCACTCAGAGTCTGTATCTCAAGTCATGTTTAAAGATAGCAAATTTGACCCTTGGAAAATACTAAACTACCCATAGCTTCTCTATCCGGACTCCAATCAGTGATCCGTAAAGACAGACTTGTAGAGAATTTTGAGTACTACATTCTTAGACCATAAACTTGCATTTTGACAACTTTGTGATTCTCCACTTACAACACCAAAAACAAAGTTTTTGGCTTTAAAAACCTCATTTGGCATACATTTAACATTGCATTAGCCAAATATTGTGCCCTGCTTATTGCTTAGTTAACATGTACATTTCAACCAGATTCAATCCGCATCTTTCATTCCTATTTCTCATTGTGGAAGTGGAGCAACACCACACCGAGCAAAACTATACATGAAGAGGAGCCCTACCAGACACGGAGAAAAACAAAAAACTAAGCGAGATTCATAAAATGGAAGCTCAATAATAACTAGCTATAAGTTTTCAAGATGATATCTTGAAAATTTGGTTGCTTGTATAATGCTTCCAAGTCCTGAGTCCCAAAATGCAATGCTACATTTGCATGCATTGTTATTGAGTTCCCATTATTAGCTGGAATCTCTTTGGATTCCCTACCTCCTTCATTTCCCATGAGGTTTAGCCCCTTCGCCTGCTATCGTCACACCTGGCAACACGCCTGTAGCACCTCTTCGTGATCTCCATGCCTGCTCCTCAAGACGAGCGCTCGCCAGCCGCAGAGATGTCGTCGAGTATGTCTAGAATGCTTCAATCAGCTGCATACTCTTTTCCACGTGGACGTGCATCTCTTACTGTTCCTCTCGACTCGCAAGCTCCCAACTTGAGCTCCATCTGTCGCAGTACTGTACGACGAACAAGAATGCAGCGACGTTAAAAAACGAAGTCTCTCTCTCCTTCCCTGCTCGTGGTGCAGATGCATCGCAACGATCTCATCCTCTCGGCACCTCATCGGTGCTATCGCAATAGCGCGAAAAATCTCCGTCAAAAATCTATTTCACTCTCTCTCTCTACGTGGCGCTTGGTCCCCTTTTCCCCCACAAACCCATAAAAGAATCTGGTGAGATTCCCTTTCATAAACCCATTCCATACTTCATGGTTTGCAAGGTGATATTATCTAGATATTCTTCCCAAGGCCCATATATGCAAAATAATAGCGTTGATTATTTTGTTATCACAATCATTGGCTCACTTTTGTTTTCTTCCATACAATCACGATTCACGGGTTCTACTTACTCAAAAGATGCATGCTAGATGTGTACATAAGGCAAATGGATGGAATGCCTCAACTACAAGAGTTTCTTTAGTAGGGAGATCATGATCATGATGACAATAAGCCAAAGCTTTGGCTACAAGGACACGTGAGGCTTTTTGGCTTGAAAACGACCTAGGTTTAGTGTAATCTCACCTACAACTTTTGAAATATGCCCCTAGATTTTAGATGTGAAGGTGAGAAAACCTACTACTAGCACCTACTTCTAACAAGTACCAATTCTACAAACATCAAGAGCCAAGAGCTCTCTCGTGTCTTGGCTCTCTCGTGTATTCATTTTTCATTGAAGTAATACAAGTGCAAGGAATGTTTTTGAAGGTGTTTCTCTTCAATCTTGTTGGTGTATTGTGCCTGTTTCTTGCACATCCATAGGGGAGGAGTCTCGAAGCTTTTCCAAAAACATATCCCCTTTGTCGAGGCACTCCTTAACATTCTTTGGTAAACCCCGATGTGAAGCTAGAATGACCATGGAAGATGACACAGACCGTAAATCAAATAATGGAGGATTTTGTCAAATTTTTGTAAGCACAACAAGCAAACCAATAAATAATTAATCTTGAAACTAACATTTGGAGAGCAACACCAACGGTTATATACAAGTTGAACTTGTTTAAAGGCAAAGATATTTCAAAAAAAATTGCATTGTACAAGCAAGCAATGGAGAATAACTGGATAGCAGAGTAGGATGCAATCAATAATTTTCCCTATATATTTGTACCCAATATTTGGACTCGCATTGCAGACATTCACAGTAATCATGCAGATCATAGAGGGATTTCAAAAAGGCTTTAAATGAGGAGTTTTTCCTTGAAGACAGAGATCAATTTATCAAGCACAGTTTTTTAAAGTGGACTCAACTACAAAATAAGGGGATGATGGCTCCAGAATTACTGCAAGAGCTTGAAAGACAGTTTGAGCAGTTGTTGACAAGAGAGTAGCAACCTTCAAAGCTGAAAAAGGGGGAGTTATTTTTGGAGTCTACCGATCCATGGATACAAAAGTTTAGAGGAACTTTTGGAAGACCCAAAAGGGGAACTAGAGTGCTTCGTTAGCTCTGTTCGCATCGAATTAAGATTGAGCAAAATATTGGAAACTATATATGCCATTTCAATACTTCTCAAGTGAAAAATTTTATGAAAGGATGAGAGAGAGAGAGAGAGAGGCTACCAGTTTCCGTGGTTTAGAGGTGTACCTCGAAAGAATGAGATACCGATCGTAGTGCTTCAGCGGGGTACCTTGCAGAAAACCACGAGGAGGGTTAGAGGTTTGTCAAGCTCAATGTTCGTAATCATACAAGATGTCAATGTTATTAATTGTTTGTTGTTCCATTTTTATGTTTCAAAAAAAAAAAAAAATGCAAGTTTCCTTGCACGAGGGAGTTTGCACAGTCCTCCCCAATTTTTATAATACGAGGGAACGTGCCATTCCCACGACAGCGTGCAATTTTCAGTGTGTTCATTAACTACATTCGTAGTGTCAACAATGTCAAAAATCACAAAATGATAATGAATGTCTGTTGTCAATGCACCTTGCATCAATGATGTTGGACATCTCCTGCTCTCAACCCGCTGCAAGAGACGACATCCGCGGGAGGTCACCTAAGAAAAATGTAACCTATCACGTGAGTTCAACAGAAGGGTATTTAAAGTTCTTAGAACTTACAGAAATATATGTACAGAAGGACATTATTTTTTCAAATTTGGAAAAAACTTACAGATATTAAAAGAAAAGGGTACATTATATTCCTAACAAAATTCACAGATAAGGGGTTTTACAAACATGTCTTGAACGCACGTGATATGGTAGTTTTACACATAGTGAACCCCCCAAGACGACATCCCATGGAGGATGAAGGAGATAGGCTTGTGACTATTTGGGTGGAGGAAATTTAGGAAGAAGCGGGAATTCTTATATATCAACTTGTGCCAATTCAAAGCCTATCAAAATTCGCTCGTCGCTTCATACATCCAAATATGGTGGAAGCAAGAAGGATGGTGCTCATCTGTGAAAGGCACATTAACAGTGGGCGATCTAGTGTAAAGAGTTCAAACCATATTATTTTTGCCATCTGCACTATATGTACTCTTGTTCTGATTAGTTCCAAACTGAAGTTTAGAAAGTTAACAACATCATAGAACAAATCAATCTCGTCCTTCATGTGCATAACCTGCTAACACCATAGTCCATGTTGTCAAGTAGTGTTTTGGACTCATCAAGCTTGCCACGTTGCCAAGCACAAAATGTTTCTGCAACATCCCCACAATAGCCCCTAATTGCATAGGTGATTGCATTTGAAGGAAGGCCTTTCCTTCGCATCAGCTAAAAACATCTCAATGCTTCGTTGCCACAACAATGTTGTGCATATCTCATGAAAACATCCTAGCCATGAAAAAGCACCTTTCTTTTGCATCTGGTGAAAAATGTGATTACTTCGTTATTGCCATAGCCATGTTGGGTATATCCTGTAGTGCACTACATTTGGCATACATATCAACCAAGGCAGTGCCAAGCACGACATCTTTTTCCAAGAGCCTCTGACTAACAATATAATTGTGAATTTTCTTGTTAGTGTCAGCGTCGAAAAGCATACAAGCATGACTCCTTTCTTCAACATCCCTTGACTGAAAATATCATCAATAATTATTTTGCCCATATCAGCGTCTTGCGTAACGCCACATGCCTTCAAGATACAGGTGTAGGTAATTGCATACATGTCGACCAAGGCAGTGCCAACCATAACATTTTTTTTCAACAGCCCCTGACTAACGATATCATCGTGACTTCTTCTGTCCATCCTAGCGTCTTCCAAATTGCAACATGCCTTCAAGATGCAAGCATAGGTGATTGCACATCTGAAGAGAGATGCTCAGTTCGCATTTGCTGAAAACAACCCAGAGCATTCTATGTTAAGCATATCCCATAATCAGTGCGTTCCAAGAGACGACATTCCGAACAAAAAGCTCCTCAAGCACTCTTTGGTGCTTTCCCAAGAACAACACATTTCACATACGTGATCATTGCTCCTACGTAGTGCCACATGCTTTCAAGATGCAAGCATAGGTGATTACATCAGGAGAAATGTCCTTGCTTTGCATCTTGAAAATAGCTAGCCAGCCAGTGCTCCCTGGGCTTGTCACTGTTGGGCATTCCCGCAATCAGATGCACTTGAAGACACGACATTCCGAACATCAAGGCAGTGTCACATGCATTCAAGACGAAAGCATAGGTGATTGCATTTGGAGAGGTGACCTCACTTTGCATGTGTTGGAAACAGCCTAGGGCTCCATGGCATTCCACATTTGGCATACATGTTGACCAAGGGCAGCACAACACATATGAGCCAAATAATTGGCAAGCACAACATGTTTCCAAGAGCCGTTGAGCAACAATCCATGCAATGAGCACACTGAGACAGACAATTGTTGTGGGGAATTTCCCTCGTGTTGCATCCCAGCAAAAACACTTTTGAGCTTCCTCGGTCAACCCTTTCTGGGTATATCCTCTTATAAGAGCACTCCAAGAGACCTGTCACCTCATTTAGCGAGAAACCTCACTTCGTGTCTAATTAAAATAGCTTAGAGCTTCCTTGCATTAGCATCTTGTGTAGAGAGACATGCATTCAAGATGCATGCATAGGTGATTGCAACAAGGAGACGCCCTCGCTTTGCATCTGCTAAAAGCAGATAAGAGCTTTCTGGACCTGCCCCTATCTGGAAAATCTTCCAATCAATGCATTCAAGAGTCCACACTCCGGACAAGAAGCTCTTTGAGCACTTGCATAGAGCCACATGCCTTCAAGATGTAAGCATATCCTTCAAGATGAAAGTATAGGTGACTAAATTTGAAGAGATACACTTGCTTTGCATCAGTTGATAATAGCTTAGAGGATTTTGCCCTGCTCTTGTTGCGCACATTCTGCAATCAGTGTATTCCAAGAGGCAACATTTTGGACATGAAGTTCCTTAAGCACTTTTTGTGCTTTCTCAATTGCATCACATTTGGCATACATACCGACCAAGAAAATACCAAACATGACATCTTTTTTCAACATTAGCATCTTTGTGAATTTTTGTGCCCATATCAGCATCCTGCATAGAGCTACATGCCTTCAAGATGCATGCATTGGTGATAGAGAGGCCCTCGCTTCGCATATAGACTAGAGATTTCTGGTGTGAACCGCAAGAACCTTTCGTGCGCTGCAAGGCATGAAATTTTTCACTAATAGCATCACTACGACTGTTGGAGAAAGGCCTAGTATTGATCAACATATCCGGCAACCAACTCGCTCTAGGAGACAACATCCTTGCCACAGCCAAGCTAGGCATATCCTACAATCAACATGTCTCAAGAGACGACTTTTCAGAAAAAAATACCTTCAAGAAAGTCTTTCGTGCTTTCATAAGGGCACCACATTTGGTGTATATATCAACCAGTATATTGCCACACACAACATGTTTGTCCAACGGTCCCCTCACAGCGCCTGGCTACATACATGATTTCATTTGAAGAAAGGACTTTCCTTTGTGTTTGACAACCATGTTGTGAATATCTAGTGAAAACATCTTAGCTATGTAGAAAGGAATTTCCTTCACATTTTGTGAAAACATCTTAATGCTTCCTTGCCATAGCCATGCTGGGCATATCCTGCAACGAATACACCCCAGAAAGGATGCCCATCAAGTGCGTAGGAAAGGACTTTCTTCATGGATTGCTCAACAATCTTCCTATAAAAACCTTGCTATAATCAACCCTGCTATGTTACAACTCCCCCAACAACAATGCCAACGTGACCCTCAATGAGAGGGACCAATACCACAACCCAATGCGGGCACCAAAGCTCGAAACAAATGAGAGTGAGAGGCTAATGTCTTGTTGCGCTGAATCTGCTCCCTGAACTTGCTTGATAGTGCACAACTCACAGCCTCCTTATTGGGCCAGTTCACATGATAAAACAGCCTTCTCACGGCACTGATGGAACTAGCCCATGAGGGGCGTCTTGTACCCTGGCGCGCAGACCTGAAACACAACATGCTACGATTGTGACTACCTCCTGCAATTAATAAAGCCAACGTTCAAAAGTGAGCACTACATGCGATTAAAAAATCAAGCTTGTAAAAATAAGGGGGAAAGTAGCCACGTGGGTTAAGGAGAGGCCAGGGATTTGAAATTGGCTCCTACGCTAATGAAGTAACTAGGGCTAACTGTAGATTGGGGAGATGCTACAAAAGTTGCTAGTTTGATTGTAAAAAGACAAAAATGCATCGACAAATTGTGTACCTAATATCATAACTACAAAGGAAGAAGAGAAGAGTACCCTTGCTCCAAGTGGAAGCATTTCAAAACTAGATGAGCGAGTTCTTGATGACCTTATCAAGGGCATACATGCTTTAGATACATGCTTGATATAGGAGTTGAATTGAAATGTAAAAGGGCTTGAAAAAGAGATGGTGGCACCTAAAATTGCTATACCAAACCAAGTGAAACTTCAACAAAAGGCAATGGGATTTGGCCCCATAAGAGATTGTATTTGGTGTGATGATTATGATCATGAAACAAAGGTTTACAGAGACTATTGTGATGCCTATGAGAAGAACTTAATCTATGGAAGGACATGAATATTCATTCAAGCCAAATAAGGTTACCTCTTTCAACAAAATTTTGCAAAGGCCATAGAAAAATATTGTGGAGAAGATGCTAGCCAGTCCTCTGGCAAAACGCATTGACATGTGGCCCAATGGTTGGTTACAGTGACTTTGAAAATGAATACAAATGGAAAAGGATTGTTGGTGGATCTATACCATGAAGACACCAAAAAAGGGAAAGGTTGCACACTCATTGCCTATAAGACCTTGCCCCAAGTAGGAGATTACATTAGGAAATAAACATGGTGGGAAGATCTATTTGATTATCTCTCTATATATGCCTATATTGCAAAAGCACAGACACAGGAAGCAGTTGTGGAAGAGAAGAGGAAAATAGAAGATGATACTCATGGCACATCGAAGATGGTAGAAAATACTAGCAAGAACAAGAAAGAGGAAGAACCAAAGAAGATTTCAGAGGTTGATATGAACCATTCTCAAAAGAACACAAAGTCAGGGAGACTTCAAGGGCATGCTTACAAGTAGAAATCAGATATAGATGAGACATCAAACTTGCAATTTTTTTCTGAGGAGATTATTATCAATAGAAAGGTGGAGCCACCTCTAGGGGAACTTTTGGGCAAAGCAAAGCCTAAATTTCATGAAAAATACATTGGTGTCTTGAAGAAGGCAACAGACACACTGAATGAAGTAGAGTCATAGCTAGAGAAAGCCCACATAATTCAACAAACCCATGAAATAATCAAGGGATATGAAAAGGAATTAAAGGGAAATGACTCTCAAAATGTGGCGGGTACCTACAACATGTCACACAATGCTAAGCATGTTCTCTTCAATGAAGAAGATGCAGATTACATTCCAAGAAGACAGGCTACACCTCTCCCAGAAGGAAGCAACCAGATTTTGAGAGAGGCATTAAAAGAACCAACACTCAAGGATTCACAGTAGATAGATCACAAGTTTATAGTGGAAACCTTGAACAAGTTAAAAAGTGGAGATGTGATTTTGTAAAAAGCAGATGTTAAGTGTTTTCAGTAGATGATTTCCAAGCATGGGAAAAAATTTCTCTTTAAACCAGTGAGTATGGATGTAGCAATATAAATATCATGACTCCTATGGTGATTTTCATAGTACCACACCTGCCATCAAATTTAAGACCGATTCCAGTTCCTAAGGCACATCTACCAAAGTTTATCGACTTGCTGGATACACATATATTGTAATGCAAATGGCCTATGAATTTTGAGAGTAGCAGAATTAGGAAATTAGGTGAAGCACTTTTGTGAGATTACTTTGTGAGCATAGCGGGTGAACTTGATTGATGGTAGCAACATAAACATGGTACTTAGTTAACTTGGCATGAACAATACTTTTGCAAGAGAGAGAGTTCAGAGAACATGACAATAGTTGAGGACCGGATTCATACGGAGCCAATCCCCAATCCAATAGGCATTTTTTTTATAGTTCCGTCCATCAAGAGAGACTTGGTACAATACAATCTTTGTGTTCCTTGTGACCTAGGTGATGCAATGAAGATGGAAAGCTTCATGCATCACAAGCATAGTATAAACTTTGTAGAAGCATTAACTATCCCAAGCCTCAATCCCAAGGCCTCAAACACCTTCAAAGGTGGAGAGAGCTAGTGGGGAATGAGGATAGCGAAGAGGAAGAAGAAACATTCCATAGGAGAAAGAAATAGTTCATCACTTATCATCCCTCTTCTTGCTTGCATACATAATAGAATAGTAATGAAGATGGAGAAGATGTCAATCTTAAGCATTGAAGCATGGCTCTTGGTTGGATTTACATTCCATAGCCAAGAGTGTTGGTGTAGGCTCTCACTTCTCACACGCTTGGAGAAGGAGGTGGAGTTCCTCAACTTTCACGAAGTGAGAATGATTCCGCAAATGAGTGTGTGTGTGTGTGGTCTATATCCCCCCAGCACCCCCCTTGCTTGCTTGGGGCAAGTTGTACCTTTTAAACATGTTTCAAGCTCATTGGACCCCTCTACCTCTAACCAATCAAATGCAGCATGCATTCAAGTGCATGGGTAGTCTTTGGACAAGTATCCTTCTTACCCATTAGGAGAGAGATCTTGAAAATATCTAGATATTTGTTGGATTGAACTAGAAGCTCATTGGACCCCTCTTTAGATCAACCAATATCATTCAAGCACACCATGTGGTTAAGCATAGGGAGAGTCTGACATGTGTCCCATGTGCCCTTTGAGAAAATGGGTTCCCTTTGGGTGAGTGGAAGGTTAACTCAAAGATTCCCCTAGCTTTGGGACTTTCATGCATAGGAAGCTTCTCAAGCACCTTCCTCATTAACTTTGTATGGTCTCTTTTTTACTCAAGCACCTTAGCCCCCATGCATGGGAAGCTTCTCAAGAACCTTCCTAATTAAGTATGACAAGCACCTCAAGTACCTTAGTCATCAAGCATGACAAGCACCTCAAGCATCTTAGTCATCAAGCATGACAAGCACCTCAAGAACCTTAGTCATCAAGCACGACAAGCACCTAAGCTTAGGTCGAGTTCCCACCTCAAGCTTATCTTGCCTAAGGTCAAAGGACTTTTAACACTAACCATTGGAGGTCTTTAATAAAACTAACCCTAAGGTCTTTTAAGCTCCATTAGATGCACATTGCTCTTTGAAAGACTACCTCCCTCTGGACCCCTATTAAGATGTAAGAATCTCTCCTCTTGGTCCCTTGTTGAGGTAAGTCTTGAAGCACTTATTGCACATTGCTCATTGATAGACCATCTCCTTTTGGACCCCTATTGAGATGCAATCATCTCTCCTTTTGGTCACGTATTGAGATAGGTCTAGAAGCACATGTCTCTATTCTAACTCTTGTTCCCGTTTCTTCTCCCACATTAAATGATAAGTTTAATATGAGAAAATCATTTGGTAACGTTAGATATTATATTTTATGACATTACCTCTCTCTTGAAATCATAGTCGTCCTCGACTATGAGCTAGAGAAGATAAATCCTAGTCATTAGTGCATGTTTCTTAGCGGGTAGAGGATCCATTTTTACCCTACGACATCATTCCAAGATGGATGACTAGTCCATTTGTGCTTGAGAGACGTAGCTGCCGCAAGCATGTCTGCTCTTTAGTCCATATCATACTTCCAAAGTAGAGTGACAAGTTCTACTTGGTGTTTGGGAGACGTCGTCACCGCAAACATGATTCTAAGCATGCATACTATTTAAATTTGTGCACAATAAAAAGAGAACTACTCTTATAAGACAAAAATATTTTTCATTTAAAATGCATTTTCATATGCTTACTTTAGTGCATCATTGTAAGCATTGACAAGGTTCATATTATCCTTAAACTAGGTTCCTTGCATCCATTTAGCATATTTAAAAAGATAATTCTTTAACTTAATAAGATATTGTTAGATAATCTTACTGTTTCTTAATACCTTGTCTTCATGTCATAGGATGGACTTAGATTGAAGTACTTCTTCTTGATCTTCGATTTTTGGAGGGTCTGCAACTATTGCTTCTTTTTATGGTGGTCCTTTGTAAGGCTTATGTAGGTTCTCATGGAAAACATTGTGCATGAGCCAATGGTTGGGCAACTTCAATTGATAAGCCATCTCATTGACTGGCTTAAGAATTTTAAGGACCATAGTAGGGTGAACCAGGGTCAACCAGGGTCAAACAAAATAAAGGCATCATGCTCTTCCATCTTTCCCCAAGCATAGGAAAGGAAAAATCCTTTGCAATGAGCATCCTCTTTCGGAGCTTCAACATATAGGCTCTAGGAGTCTCATTGCGGGCGTTTCTCTAGGGGCAAGGACAATAACCATGGCCTTGCTCCCCGTGCTTAAAAAAAATTTGTGGTCCTTACAAAAAGCTTCTAGCTCTTTAGGAGAGAGTTTATATTTACCTTTGTAAACTCACTTCTCCTTGGACCGATTGTTGTTGTTGTTGGAGTAGCCTTGGTAAGAAATTTGGACATTGGTTTTCCTCTTGGCATCACTTTTATCTTTATTTTCCATGGGCTTGACATTTCGTCTAGCCCCTTTTTGGAAATTGATGTGCGAAGCAACCATGGTGTGGTGGATTACTTCGGTGATAGAACCAGGCCGTTGAGAGTCGACATACTCGGCCATCTCTTTGGGTAATCCCGCATAGGTTTGTTGCTTTTTCTCGGTGAATTATATCTTTTAAAAGACAATAGCCTTGAGATATAAATCCCAAACCTTTTCCACATATTTGTGGATAGGCTTATGAGAGAGAAGCTTCTAACACGGCCATTCGGTAAGCACTTTGTCCTTTGCATCACTTGCAAGGAATTGCTTCATTATGGAAACCTGTAGAGTTTTCCATGTCTTTGGGGCTTTGTTGTTTCCACGAAGGCTATCCCACCATTGACGAGCCAATTTTTGGAAGTGCATAGGTACATGGCATAACTCGGAGGACTCCATGAAGATCTCGTCTCCAAAGGCCGCATCAAATTGTTGGATAAAGGCCAATACTTTGTCGGTAGCACCAAAGGTGCCATCATAGGTAAGGAAAGAGATACTCTTTCCTCCCTCTTTGACCTTCTTGAGCTTTTGGGACCTTCACCATGTAGGTTAAGATTTGTGATGTCCTCCCCTCTTGTATCCTCTAGGAGAATAGCTATTGCTTTCGTCGGAAGAGGAGTAAGGTGAAGAAGAAGGAGAAGAGGGTGACCTCTTTATTGTCCTTTTCTTCCTTTCTTTCCTCTCTTCCTTTTTTGAAGTGATGAGGAGAAGGGCTATGGGTTTGACAACTTCCTCTTGGGAGGAGTTCGCGATTGTATAGCCTGCCATCTTTGTGGAGCCACATCTCCGGAGGAACTTAGGCATTAATTACTTTCTCGTTCTTTGGATTCCTCCTCTCGTATGGGAGAGAATATTCTTTTGGGGGTCTCATCAAGACGCCTCCTAAGCTCTCTCTCCTCTTGGAAAGGAAAGGAAATCCCATAAGCATGAAGCTGTTGAGTAACTTCGGCTTGCAAAGAGGGGTTTCCCATAGCTTATTGCAACCAAGTAACAAGATAATTTAAAAACATGGGGGCATCATCATTAGCACCTTCATGTACAAAATCAAAAGTTATCAATGTTCATTCTACTCTCTTGGTTATTGTCAGCCATGTTAATTAAACTTATGTTTTTACTTAGTGTATTCTTTGGCAATTCAAAACCATAGTTGCCACTCCTCTTAGCCTTTAAAAATAGGCACTTAAGTATCTACACCCACGGCTCGAATTGGTTAACTATAGAGAGTAGTGGAGTGAGTCTAACATAGCAAAGTTGCCGAGGGATATCTCCTTTTGGACTTCTTATGGCTCAATAATGGCAAATCCATAGGTAAGTCTAAATGTCTCCATTATTAAGACCAAATCTCCCAAGGTGTACACCATATCCCACATAGTGGGCTCAACAAAACCGATAATAGATCCCAATCCCACTTACCCTAATATAATGTAAAAAATCAACCATTAATAGGCTACTTAAGGACCTCTCATCTTAAGGAAGAAAAGAGAAACCAAACACTCTAATATCAATGTAATGGAAATGGCCTATGAACTTTGAGAGTAGCGAAATCAGGAAATTAGGTGAAGCACTTTTGTGAGATTACTTTGTGAGAATAGCGGGTGAACTTGATTGATGGTAGCAACATAAACATGGTACTTAGTTAACTTGGCATGACCAATACTTTTGCAAGAGAGAGAGCTTAGACAACGTGACAATAGTTGAGGATTGGATTCATACGGAGCCGGTCCCCCCTCCAATAGGCATTTGTATTACAGTTTCTCCCATCAAGAGAGCCTTGGTACAATACAATCTCTGTGTTCCTTGTAACCTAGGTGATGCAATGAAGATGGAAATCTTCACGTATCACAAGCATAATATAAACTCTGTAGAAAGCATTAACTATCACAAGCCTCAGTCCCAATGCCTCAAACACCTTTGAAGGTGGAGAGAGCTAGCGGGGAATGAGGGTGGGGAAGAGGAAGATGAAACATTCCACAAGAGAAAGAAATAGTTCCTCACTTATCATCACTCTTCTTGCTAGCATCCATAATAGCATAGTAATGAAGATGGAGAATATGGAAAGCTTAAGCATTGAAGCATGGCTCTTGGTTGGATTTACATTCCATAGCCAAGAGTGTTGGTGTAGGCTCTCACTTCTCACAAGCTTGGAGAAGGAGGTGGAGTTCCTCAACTTTCACCAAGTGAGATTGATTCCACAAAAAGAGTGTGTGCGTGTGTGGTGTATATCCCCTCAGCACCCCCCTTGCTTGCTTGGGACGAGTTGTAGCTTTTACACATGTTTCAAGCTCATTGGACCCCTCTTCCCCCACCCAATCACATGCAGCATGCATTCAAGTACATGGGTAGTCTTTGGACAAGTGTAAAGAGCTTGACAATATCTAGATATTTGTTGGATGGAACTAGAAGCTCATTGGACCCCTCTTTAGCCCAACCAATAGCATTCAAGCACACCATGTGGTTAAGCATAGGGAGGGTCTGACATGTGTCCCATGTGCCCTTTGAGAAAATGGGTTCCCTTTGGGTGAGTGGAAGGTTAACTCAAAGATTCCCCTAACTTTGGGACTTTCATGCATAGAAAGCTTCTCAAGCACCTTCCTCATTAAGTTTGTAGGGTCTCTTTTTTACTCAAGCACCTTACCCCCCATGCATGGAAAGCTTCTCAAGTACCTTCCTAATTAAGTATGACAAGCACCTCAAGTACCTTAGTCATCAAGCATGACAAGCACCTCAAGCACCTTAGTCATCAAGCACGACAAGCACCTCAAGCACCTCAAGCACCTTAGTCATCAAGGACGCAAGCACCTCAAGATTAGGTCGGGTTCCCACCTCAAGCTCAGCCCTAGATTGCCTAAGGTCAAAGGACTTTTAACACTAACCATTGGAGGTCTTTAATGAAGCTAACCCTAAGGTCTTTTAAGCTCCATTAGATGCACATTTCTCTTTGATAGACTACCTCCTTTTGAACCCCTATTGAGATGTAACCATCTCTCCTCTTGGTCCCCTGTTGAGGTAAGTCTAGAAGCACTTATTTCACATTTCTCTTGGATAGACCATCTCCTTTTGGACCCCTATTGAGATGCAACCATCTCTCCTTTTGGTCCCGTGTTGAGATAGGTCTAGAAGCACATGTCTCTATTCTAACTCTTGTTCCCGTTTATTCTCCCACATTAAATGATCAGTTTAATGTGAGAAAATCATTTGGTAAAGTTAGATATTATATTTTATGACATATTTGGATGGGGATTCTAGAGCCATCTTTTGCTCCTTATTTGAATTAATGGTTATAGTTCCAAAGTAGAATGGAGTTTTGGGGTTTCTTCACTACTTGCAACCAATAAATAAGATTACAATTCCAAAGAAGAGTGGATCTATGGGTTAGTTCACTACTTGCAGCCAATAAATAAGATTAAAATTTGAAATATGGTCACAGTTCCAAAGAAGAATGGAGCTATGGGGTTTCTTCACTACTTGTAGCCAATAATAAGACTACAATTTGAAATATGGGGACGTGACCAATTGTGGATGAATTTGTTGAAGAATTTACAGGGAGGGCTATCTACTTTATGGGAAATTTCTACTCTGGGTATGATCATTTTTAGTTAGCATTGGAAAGTAGGGATTTCACTACAATAAGGACTCCATTAAAATGTGTAAAAATGTGCACCTTACCTCAAATGTGCTATCTTCTTTATGGGAGATTTGTACTCTAGGTATGATCTATTTAGTTAGCATTGGAAATCAAGGATTTCACTACAATGAGGACTCCATTAAAATGTGTAAAGATGCGCACCTTACGTCGGAGTGTAACTAATTCAACTGCTCATGTGATGAATGGGATGAACAACATGTTAAGGGATTTCATTCCTCAGAGCACTATGATGGGGGGGGGGGGGGGGGGGAGAGAGAGAGAGAGAGAGAGAGAGAGAGAGAGAGAGAGAGAGAGAGAGAGAGAGTCAAGAGGATGAACAAAGGTGATGATAATGGCAATGTAGGTGATGGCATATGAGGCTTAGAAGGGAGAGTTGGGCACGAACGAGAAGCCAATGAGCAGCACAAAAAAGATGGATGTTGCAAGATAGCATGGCATTGGCCCATTAGCCAACCGCCTGTCCTTCTTCCTTCCATCGTTAGTCCCGTCTCTTCTTCATGTCTACCCTCACTCTGTAGTCGAGGATGTCCTCACCTCCCCCATCCTCATAACTATTCTTCTTAGATGATGATGAGAGAGTTGAATCTACATCTACCGTTCTAGATCGTATAGCATCACTTGTTGTGAGTAACCTTAATCTATTTTTTTAATTCATTATTTTTTGAATTTAGATTACCTGGAGCCTGGGAGGTCACAACCACCATTGGAAACTTCTACAACTGCTAAATTATAATTGTTGATGCACTATCACTATTGATGCTCAAAACATGTTGGAGCAAAAAATAACGGATGGCATGCAGTGGCCACGACTTGCGAACATAAACCTTTTATTTGTATTGACGGGAGCAGAACCCCGAACCCCGATGGCCTCTAAAACACCGGGGACCGAATGGCGCGCCTCGTGCATGTCATGGTAAAGCAAACAGGGGGCACCACCTAGCTTCAGCGGCTAGGACGCAAACAACACACCACCATAACAAAGTTTTCATCCAAGAGAGATGGATGCTTGGGAGTAATGATAAAGAGGAAGGGGAATGAGATCAAGTGAGAGAGAGAGAGAGAGAGAGAGAGAGAGAGAGAGAGAGAGAGAGAGTATAGCGGCTTAGTACTTAGGCACCACAGAAGGATGGCGAATCCGCACACCCTTCACACATACACAAGCTCACTCCAAACAAAAGACTAGGTGGCGATTCCGCACACCTCACATGGGCAAAACATTGCAAGAAAACATACTCACAAAACCTCAATCTTTATTTAGAGAATAAGGCAATGAAATGGGGGGCATAGGGTAGGGGAAAGAGAAGGGAGAGGGTGGTAGAGCACATGGATGATAGGTGGGAGCTGATGGCGAAGACTCGCACGAGGGTTATGGCCATCATCCTTCATTTAGTTGCCCTTCATCTTCCATAGCCAAGGGTGTAGAGGTCATGCTCAAGACAAGCATGGTGATTGCGGTGATGGTGATGGTGTGGGTGTGTGTGTGTGCACTAGGCACACACAGTGCATAGTGTACTCTTTGGTGATGGTGTGTGTGTTAGTGTGATGGTGACCCCTCTTTATATAGGGGAGGAGGGGGAAGAAATTCTAGAATTTAGAAATGAAGAAATCATTATCTACATAGGCCATGTGACTGTGGGCCCCACTTGTCTGGCTGTGTGTATATGTGCCAGAACAGCAGTCTCATGAGAGAGAGACTAAGAGAGAGAGATGGGTTGAAAAAACTGAGAGGTGACATGGAGAATAAAGTAATTACAAGAGGGGAGAGAGGGGAGTGTGTTCAGAGGTGAATCTGTGTGCAAATGTGTGTGAACACAAGAAAAATCAGGTAACCACCGGGTGGGGATGGGTCTGTGGGCACCTTTTTTCAGTGAAACTGAGTGTGTGTGAGTGTGGGGGAGGTTATTTAGCTACAAGACAAGAGACATGGCGCCCTTTAGAGAGAGAGGGGGGTATTTGGGTCATGGGATATGATAGGAGAGAGAAAGAGGGGGTGGGGTATACTATTTTGAAAGATAGTGTAAGTTGCATGTGAGTTAGGGTGCATTATTGGTGAGTTATAATGCATTATTGGTGAGAGGTGGGGTAGCTTGAGGGGAGAGAGAAAGGAGAAAGGACAAGGGGAAGAGAGAGGGGGTTGACCTTTTAAGTGGAGGAGAGGAAAAGGGACACCCGGCCGGGCAACAGTGAAGAAAAAGGAGGCAAGGTGGGGATGGGCTTCCTCGTAGGCATGAGGTGGCCTATTTTACCTTTCTTATATATTTACATAATCATACTTTTTTTTTTCTTAATTTTTTCGAATGCCCTTTATCACTCCCTCCCTAAGAGGGGGTTTTCATGGGGTGGGGACGAGAGAAGAGGGGTATGGGAGCTTGGCTTGTGAAAAGCCCCCATCATTAGCCCTCCCCTTTTGGCTAGAGGCATTCATGTATCTAGATCATCTGTTTGATCATTATCGTCGGAGGTGGCAGCTGATGGTGTGTCCTCATCTGGAATGTCAATTGGTGGAGCCTGGTCAAATCGAAGAAAATAAGGTTTAAGTCGCCAACCATTTACCCTGGTTTTATGAAGTTTTCCATGAGCCTCCATAAGCTGGTAGCTTCCATTGGCATACTTTTTCCCGATGATGAAAGGGCCTTCCCATCGGAGCAGGAGTTTCTTATCCTTGCGCGTGTCGAAGCGATTGTTGTAGCGGAGCACCAACATTCCTTTCTTCAATTCTTTTTTCCGGAGATGCTCGTTAAAGCTAAGCCGTCTATGCTCTGCTTGTGCTGCATAATAATTTATTGCTTCTTCTCTGTCCAGCTGCAGTCTTTCCAAGTTGATGATGTGATCTCTCAAATGCATGTCGGGTTGTTGAAGTTGGCTTGCCATTACTCTGAGACTTTGTAGTTGCACTTCAATGGGCAAGATTGCTTCCTTACCAAATACTAGATGATACGGTGTGAATCCCAAGGATGTACGAAATGAAGTTCTGTAGGCTCATAAAGCTGGTAGTAGATACTTATCCCAGTCTCCAGGATGATTGTTTACCTGCTTGGTAATAATTTTAGAAACCATTCCATTTACCTTTTCAACTAGGCGATTACATTGAGGGTAATATGGTGAAGAGTGCCTCCTTGTAATGCCCAGTTTCTGCATTAATTCTCCTACCAAGTCTGCTCTGAAACCTGGCCCTCTATTAGAGATGATCTCTAAAGGTGTGCCAAACCTACAACATATGTGCTCGTAGATAAATTTAGCTACCTCTACCGCTGTGATTCTAGTGGTGGCTGTAGCCTCTGCCCATCTGGTCATGTAGTCGACCCCCATGATAATGTAGAATTTTCTTGAGTTGGCCCTAGGTAATGGCCCAATGGCATCGATACCCCATTTTTCAAATGGGCCATATGAGAGAATAGGTGTCTGTGGTTCAGGCATAAGTGACCTAGTGCCGGCCTTTTGACACAACTTACATGTTTTGCACCAGTGGTGTACATCACGGTTGAGGCTAGGCCATATGAAGCTTGCCTGCAAGATTTTCCTACTTGTTATGTCTAGGGCAAAGTGACCACCACAAACCCCGTCGTGACAACTAGCAATTACTCCCGTGATTTCCTGAGAGAGAGGGACCTTCCTGAGTATTTGGTCCTTACCCTTACAGTACAAACCGTCATTGATGAGTCGATACCTTGTGGCCTTCCGCGTTAGCCATTGCTTCTGTCCCTTTGTTAAATCTGATGGGCATTCCCCTGTTTCCAAAAAATGCATGATATCAGGCAAGGCATCACTGCCTTGAAATAGAGGGAGCTTTAGTTTTATTGCTCCAACCACCACTTCCTGTAGTCTTTCACTTGCTAGGGCATCTGCTTCTTAGTTTTGAGCCCTTGGGATATGGTGTATTTGAACTTCTTCAAACTTACCCAACAAGGTTTTTACACCACTTAAGTGAGTCCTTAAACTAGGATTCTTGCATGTCCATGCTCCATTTACTTGCCTTACCAGAAGTAGAGCATCCCCAAATACATTAAGGCGTTGTACACCTTGTGAGACGCACCATTGTAGACCCTTGGTTAGTGCTGCATACTCAGCGTCATTGTTAGAATGTGAATCTAACAATTGGCCCAACGAAAATACCTTTGTCCCTTTGTCATCAAAGACCACTATGCCTGCAGCTGCTTTGTCGGACGCTCGCTTGTAGGCTCAATCAAAGTAGAGAGAGTGTGCTCCTTCTACCATCGGTGGT
Source organism: Adiantum capillus-veneris (assembly GCF_014529385.1). Lineage (NCBI taxonomy): Eukaryota > Viridiplantae > Streptophyta > Polypodiopsida > Polypodiales > Pteridaceae > Adiantum > Adiantum capillus-veneris. The sequence continues at coordinate 130,981,158 of NC_140952.1, forward strand.
ACTGGAGGTAATCGGACTTCTCCTTCCTTAGATTGCTTCTCCTTCCTTTCAAAGACTTGGTAGGTCATGAGTCCCCCCAAACTTGCCCTTGTCGTGCTTTCTACCTGTACCGTGTAGTCAAACTCTTGCAGACGAACTAGCCATTTAGTAATTCTAGCAGACACATCCATGTGTTGTACAACATAGAGAAATATTTCATCCGTGGTTAGAATCACAAATTGCTTAGGCAGCAAATATGACCTAAACTTTGTAGTTACAAATCTAAGAGCTAGGACTAAGTGTTCCACATGGGTGAAACCTTTCTCTCCTGCTGTCATCATTCGACTAGAGAAGTAGATTGGCCTCATGAAAGATGTCGTCGTATCCTTTTGGAGTAGCACAGCCCCCAATGAGTCATCACCAACACTTGAGGTGACATAGAATTTTTCATCCCACTTAGGTGGTGAGATAGTTGGCAGAGTGGCTAAGACCTCCTTTACCTTGTTGTAGTGATGTTCGCTTTCCTCGTCCCAAGTGAAAGTTGATCTTTGAGTGAGTTGTTGCAGTGGTAGAACAAGTTGTGATAGTAGATGTATGAATCTACTTAAGTACCTCACCTTCTGTAGAAAAGAGACCAGTTGACGTGCGGTCGTTGGTGAAGGTAGGGCTATGAGTGCGGACACCTTACTTGGGTCAGCGTTGATATCTTTTGCTGAAATTTCATGGCCTAGTAGAATGACTTTACTCTCCCCAATGTGGCATTTATCCACATTTAATTGCCCGCCTAGGCTCTGCAACCTGGCCAAACCTTCAGTTACCTTTTCTAAATGTGAAATACGGGAGCTATATATACAAAAATCATCAATGAACACTCTTATGGATGTTCCAAAGAACGGTTGAAAAACATATGTGACATATCTTTGGAATGTGGCAGGTGCATTTGTGAGACCAAATGGCATAACCCTGTATGCAAAACAACCCCATGGCGTGATAAAAGTGGTTTTTAGCTGATCTTCCAAGGCTATGCGTATTTGAAAGTATCCAGAATAACCATCACAGACGGTATAGCATTCAAAACCCGCTACTTCATTCAGAATTTCATCCAAGAAAGGGAGAGGAAAGTGGTCTCTCTTTGTAGCTGCATTTAGTGGTTTGTAGTCAACACAGACCCTCCACTTACCATTCTTTTTAGGCGTCACCACTACGGGTGACACCCATTCTGAGTTTTCTACAGGATAGATGAATCCCGCCTCCAGCAGTTTCCTTACCTCGGCCAAGAGTGCCTTTTCTTGTATGACCCCCAGTCGTCGTAGCTTTTGCACAACTGGTTTTACCCCTTCCTTCAGCTTAATATGATGTTCCACCACTGTAATGCCTGTGATTCTTTCATAGTTGTCAATGAACAGGTTAGGAAATCCCATCAACATTTGCAAAAAACTATCTTTCTCCTCAAGTGTTAATTCCGTAGACAACATACCCTTCAACCTACTTCCTCCTAGGCCAGGTGATTTGCTCTCCTCTTCATTCGGTTGCCCTTTTTGTGATGGATCACCCTTTGTGGATCCTTCATAATGATACCCATCACATCAATGGAACTGTCACTTTCGTCGGTGGATGTGGTCTCCTCCTCAGAACTGGAAGATTCGCTAGTGGTTTCATTTGCCGATGTTTCCAGATTCATTTGCTTCTGCTCGCCAATCCTCATGTCGTAGTAGATTGTCTCCCCTTTCTTACCGGTCATGCGTAGAAGGCCAGTACCCCAGTCTTGTTTTGCCTTCATGGCCATCAACCATGGCCTTCCCAAAATTAGTGGATAGCCCTCCCCCTTAGTAGGCATTACAAAAACATCTACCTCTACCTCAGTGTTGAAAGCTTTGATTTTCACGGCACTTACCACACCCACACACTTTACTTTTGTGTTGTTTGCCATCTTTGCCTTGCATGGAGAAGGCCTGTCAACCTCGAGCCCTAATTGAAGCATCATAGCTTCGCTCATTACACAGATTTGTGCACCTCCATCAATGTAGGTGTTTCCAACCCTCTTTCCTTTTATGTTTACGTCGACAATTGGAAGGATGTCAATCATATTGCATCCCGAAATTGCTCCGGCTACCTTTGTTTTGGAGCGTCTTGTACTTACCATTTTAGACCATTGTCGCCTTACTTTAGGTACAAGATGTAGCAGCTGTGGCCATGTAATCTTCGGTCCTTGCTCTTACACATCCAATGTTAGATCATAGGGCTTTGAACTTTCCCCTAGCTGGAAGTCGGTGATGCCCAATTTTTGTCGTGGCCTGAATGGCCTCTTGCTAGTTTCTCCTCTCATGCTTCTCTCATCATCTGATTGTGTAGCTTTCTCCCTCCTAGATCTTTTCACAGTCATGGCTTCAAGTGGTTCTAAAAAGGTTACCTTCTCCTTACCCTTGTCCCTCTCCTTTGCTCTGGGTGGATCCACTACTACGGCTTTTCCTTTCTCTTCTAGCCTTATGATGTTTACAGGGCGATCAGGTGGTGGGGCTGGTGGAAGAGGTGGAATGGATGCTTGTAGTGGTGTCTGGGGTGGACGTAGAATTTGTGTTGGTGGGGGTGGTTCTCGGGGTGGGGGTGTTCTTTCTCTAGGGGGTGACAATTGGTTTCTCCTACCTCCTCTATTATAGTTTTGTCGTGGTTTGGGACAGTAGTACATACCGTGACCATCTTCTCCGCAGTTGTAGCAATGATACTCCCTGTTTTGTCGTCGTGCTCTTCCAGGGTCTTGATCTCTTTCTTGACTCCTCCCTTGCTGTATTAAGTGGACAGACAAATTCTGCAGTTGGTCAGTAATATGGGCCAACATATCTTGTTGGTCATCTCTTACCCCAAGAGCCGGTGGTGGTGGTATGGTGGTTGTCGTAGTTGCTGGTTGACGCGATGTTCCTGCTTCTGTTGACTCGGTTTCTTTGGTTTTCATTCGCAGCTTCTTGTCCTTAAGGCGAGCAATCTCAACGGCTAACTCGTACGTAGTCGGGAATCTACCTTTCACCTTCTCCTTGAGAAGCGGCCATAAGCCATGCGTGAATCGATCTTTTTTTAGGAAATCTGGTGCGGCTTCCCCCCTTGCCAGTGACTCAACCCACCGTTCCCACAAATCCACAAATTTGGACTCATAGGTGGCATATTCTAAAAGACCCTCCTGCTTCAAGTCTCTCAACTTGTCCCACAACTTTTCTGAAGTGGTACCTTCCCCAAAGCGCCTCTTAAAAGCGGTTTTTAAGGGTTCCCAGTCATCCTTGGTTGCTTGTGGAAGTGCATTGTACCATGATCTAGCTTCTAGCTTCATGAGATGCTTAAAGATTCTAACCCGGGATTCATCCGTATCTTTGTTGCTCACTACACATGCTACTTCAAAGTCATCTAGGAAGTCTGTTACCAAATCCTCCCCCTTCTTTCCTTTAAATATTGGAAATGCTACACTTGCCATGATTACTGAGAGAGAGCTAGAAAGACACACTGCTTAACTTGAAAAAGTTTTTTTCTTCTTTACAAGGAGGCGTGTATACCCTCTTATACTAGGACATAGATTAAAACTTCAAACGGTACATTGCCTTGTACCAAAGGTAAGACAAATGGCTGATCTGATGCCAGAACCTCAAAAAACCGCTCCCCACCCAGCCTGCCCCTATCTTATACGCTTATGTAACTTGTAAAAAAAACCCCTCTCCTGCACTTACGTGGTGCAGTAAGTTTTCCATGGTGAATCCCCCGGGGTCCCCCCTCCAAAAGCCGTTTGTATTATAGATTCTCCCATCAAGAGAGACTTGATTCAATACAATCTTTGTGTTCCTTATGACCTAGGTGATACAATGAAGATGTAAAGATTCATGCATCACAAGCATACAATAAACTTTGCAATAAGCATTAACTATCCCAAGCTTCAGTCCTAAGGACTCAAACACCTTCGAAGGTGGAGAGAGCTAGCGGGGAATGAGGGTAGGGAAGAGGAAGAAGAATCATCCATAGGAGAAAGAAATAGTTCCTCACTTATCATCACTCTTCTTTCTTAGCATAGCATGATAGCATAGTAATGAAGATGATGAAGAAAAAGATGGCAAGATTAAGCATTGAAGCATGGCTCTTGGTTGGATTTGCATTCCATAGCCAAGAGTGTTGGTGTAGGCTCTCCACTTCTCAACAAGCTTAGAGAAGGAGATGGAGCTCTTGCACTTTTCACTCCACACAATGAGAGAACGTGTGTGTGTGTGTGTGTGTGTGTGTGTGTGTGTGTGTGTGTGTGTGTGTGGGAGAGTATATCCCCCTCTCATGCTTGGTCCACACCTCTCTCTGTCTCTCTCTCTCTCTCACGCGTATTATTTAATTATTTCATTTGGACATGTGTCCTCTTTTTCCTCTTTGAGAGAAAGAAGTTAATTATTTATTTTTATGCATCTAAATTTTCATTGGACCCCTTTAAAACCTATCCAATAGGATTCAAGCACATCATGAGGGCCACATGTGGAGGATCATTTGAACATGTGTCTTTTATGCTTCTTAAGTCATTTGGTTTGAATTGAATACTTCAAGCACTTAGTCAATCAAACATGGAAATCGTTGATGCCTCTTGAGAGTTTATCTTTGAATTGAACACTTTAAGAACCTCAGTCATTTTAAGCATAAAAATCACCTCAAGCTTTGGGCAAGGTTCCCACTAACATTTTAAGAACTTTAGTTAGCAAGGTGACAAACACCTCATGCTTGTGTAGGGTTCCCACCTCAAGGTGCCTAAGGTCAAAGGACTTTTTAACACTAAGTTTTGGAGGTATTTAATGAAGCTAACCCTAAGGTCTTTAAGCTCCATTAGGTAGCATTGCTCTTTAACATACCATCTCTCATTTGGACCCCCTTTAACCTTGGCCCCATGTTGAGACAGATCCATAAGCACATGTCTATATTCTAACCCTTGTTCCTGTTTATTCTCCCACATTAAGTGATCAGTTTAATATGAGAAAATCATTTGGTTTGGTTAGATATTATATTTTATGAAACTGAAAGAGAATCCACCGGGTTAGCCCATCCTATAGTTTCTCGAATGCAATTCCTATCTGGCATAATTTTCCATGAGTCACCTTGCATGCTTCCACAGTCTTCAAAGTATAACGCCATAAATCACCTTTAGCTCTTGCACCTTCATCATCTGCCTTATTGTATACCTCCAACCCATATGTAGTTGCTTCTACCATAGCAACATTATGTTGTATTTCCTCCACTAACTTTTTTATACCACCCCTTCCAAAATTCAAGCGAAGCGGCTCACCTGTTTCCCTAAGATGAATCTTCTTGTGTTTCCCAAAAATAACATTTTTCATGTAAGCTTCATCAAAATCCTCACAGTCTTTGCATTCACAATCTTTACTATCACACCACATGTAGTGGTCATCCCAATCCTTGCATGGAGGACGTGGCGTGGGCTCTAAAGTGGAACTCTTTGTGCTTACCCCTTCAAGCTTAATTGCTTTCAAATTCAAATTTAATTCTTGTATATCTTTGATCAATTCATCAAGAATTGGCTCCTCTAATTTTTGTTCCCCAAGAGGCAGACTTCTCCTCAATTTACTTCAACTAATGTCTCCATCAGATCAGCCACAATCAGCTTATCCACCCTCATCTAACACTTCACAATCACGTTGACTGCTTCAAAAACTTATGGCAAATTTTTGTTTCACGGGTTATTTTTATATTTCGTATTTTCTATTAATATATATATCCCACATAATGTGTGAATTGTAAAAAAAGAAACAAACAATGATCACTTCAAGTTATCATTGCCTTATCTCCAAAGCTAGACAAGCATGAGGATGTTGGAATTAGGGTTGCAGAGAAACACACACAGCTTGGAGAAGACGAAGGAAGCTCAAGGCACACAATAGAGAGTGTGTTACTTAGTGTGCAATGGAAAGATAGATAGCCCAAGAGTGATGGGCGTATATACAATGCACGGGGGAAAAAACCTCCTAAAGAGGGAAAAAATGCCCCGGCGGTCCTAGTGTGTTCACACACATCACTACCACATGTATATGGTAAAAAATCCCCCCTGGAGTGATGCGGTGAACGAGAGCTGGCACATGAGTAAAGGGAAGTGCCATGCCCTGAGGACAGGATCACTCCACAAAGGGGAGTAAGCCCAAAGCTTTGCGGAAAGCTTCAAGCTTCTCACGAGACAATGCCTTTGTGAAAAGATCTGCAAGGTTGTCCTCTGTTGGCACATACGCAAAGCTGATCTCTCCTGCTGAGAGTCTCTCCCTGACATAGTGGTAATGCACCTCAATGTGCTTTGTGCGAGCATGAAAAACTGGGTTCCTCGCAACTGCCAATGCGCTCTGACTGTCAGTGTAGATAGTGTTGGCAGTGTCCTGTCCAACACCCAAATCATCCATAAGGCGTCTGAGCCATACACACTCAACCGTAGCTGTGAAGACTGCCCTGTACTCAGCCTCACAACTCGAAGTGGCCACAGTAGGTTGCTTCTTGCTCAACCATGATATACATGAACTGCCAAGCGTGAAACAAAAACCACTTGTGGACACTCGCGTGTCAAAACAACCAGCCCAATCTGAGTCCGAAAAAGCATGTAAGTCTGGCGGCAATGATCCCCCCTTGGGATAAAACAAGCCAAGATGTAAAGTGCCACTAAGGTAGCGGAAAATCCTCTTGACAGCCTGTCAATGCTTAGACCCTGGGCTATGCATAAATCTGCTGACCTGTGAGATTGCAAACTGAATATCCGGCCTCATGTTGCATACATAAATGAGGCAGCCAACAGCAGTTTGGTAAAGAGTGACATCAGCAGGATCACCAGCATCATGTAGACTCAACTTCAAACCTGTTTCCATGGGAGTGGCAATAGGTTTGCAATCCTTAAGTCCAAACTTACATAGCAATGTCTCTATGTAACTTTTCTGACACAAGGCAATACCACCATCACACTGCTTAAACTGTATACCCAAATAATGATGCAACAGCCCCAAATCTTTCATCTTGAAAGTAGCATTCAAATCAGCCTTAAATTCAGCAATATGTCTCTCATCTGGTCCAGTGATCAACAAATCATCAACATAAAGAACCACAATGAGAAGTACATCACCCTCACGCTTTACATACAATGTGCTTTCTGTTGGACTATTACGAAAGCCTTGTTTGACCAAATGAGTGTCAGCTTTCTCATACCAAGCACGAGGAGATTGCTTCAACCCATACAAAGCCTTGTTACATTTGCACACTTTGTCCTCTTGTCCTTTTATGAAAAAACCGCGAGGCTGCGTTACATAAACTTCCTCAAATATGTCACCATTCAAGAAAGCAGTGTTGGGATTAAAGCCCAAGTGGCCTCTTATGCGGATATGGCCGGCCGCCCGCCTAACTCACTTTCCTCTAACTCTTTGTATATACTAACTTATTCTTTGTGAATACTAAGGATTTGAGAGATAACCCTTCTAACAGATCTCTGCGTACTGTGTACTGTGTAAGCTCACTGTGTATCACTGTGTGTGTGTGTGAGAGAGTCGACCCACGCTCCGCTCCGCGACTTCAATTGGTATCAGAGCCTTGGTTCAATGCGGATTTGCGCAATCGCGCGCGCGCACTTTTCCGGCAGATTCTGGATCCGGAGTTTGAAAATTCACACTCGGCGTTCCGGGAGCGTTTCCACCAGGCGACCTGGTGTTTTACCCCCCTTTCGAAGCCGTTTATGCCCTCAGAATTTCGTTCTGAGCACTACGGCAGAAGATAGATTTCAGCCGCAAAGAAATCCGTCTTGTGTAGATTGGCAAGCAGGAGGTGGTCGACATCAATATCGACATCGACATACATCACTTATTCGTCTTCAGAGCATCATCTATAGACCAGGTACACATATATATCATCAGATATATATATTGCAGTCTGCATTGCTACTTCTTGTGCTTGCCAGGTTCCAGGGGAGGTGTGGCCATACGACGGCTTGACACCACTGGCATGTATTGCAGATTGATGTACTGTGATTGTGGGTCTGCTAGTTGTGAGTCACGCTAGCAGACAGACCGCCGCAGCGGTCATAGGACAGTGATTGGTCTATTATAGGATGTATGCTAGTTCTGGGCAGTTTGCTGAGCCATCTGAGAGGGTCGTGTGTGAGGTTTTTTGAAGCCAAGCACTGGGGGCTGGGTTACCCAGTGTGAGGTGGATTAGGTTGCTGGAGTTCCCCTCTACACGCATCCTCTTCGGCGACTTTTATCCCTTAGGATGTATGACTTTGTGTAGACACTGGATTGCATCTTATGCGTCAGGCCGTTGAGGCATTGTTCAGGGTTCAGTCTTGAGACAGATACAGGTTCTGTCATCGCCCAGAGAGGAGACAGTGTATGCTTACAGGATTTGTCACTGGTCAGCTATTTATGATTGTTTCTTGAGCTATCTTTTGGTTCCCAGAGCTCAGTTTACAGGGGAGACTCTGTCAAAAATTTTCAAAAAATACTGACAGTTCCTGAGGAGAGGTGTTCAGCTTGTTTACTGTGTACAGAGGCCAGTTTACAGGGGAAACTCTGCCGGATTTTTCTCAGGAGTAAACAGTTTGGCAGATATGGCATCTTCTCACAGTGAGACTCTTTACAACATAAAGAAGCTGGATGGCACAAACTTTCCATTCTGGAAGAAGCAGATTTGGCAGGTTTTGGTGCAGAAAAAACAAGTGAAGCCACTGAAGCTCAAAGGGGAGAGACCAGAATTTATGGCTGAAGATGAGTGGGAAGAGCTTGACGAGTTAGCTTGTTCCACAATCATGCTGACACTGGCAGAAAATGTTTACTTCAACGTAGCAGAAGAGACTACAGCGTATGGCGTATGGCAAAAGCTATGTGATATGTACGAGAAACAAAGTGCTGCTTCTCAGATTTACTGGCTCAAGAAATTGGTGGATTTGAAGATGAAGGAAGGGACAGCCATGTCAAATCATCTGAATGAATTTCACTCAATTTTCAGCCAGTTAACAGCACAGGAGATAGTCTTTCCAGATTCAGTGAAGGCTATGTTTCTCTTAATCACTTTGCCAGACAGTTGGGATACTTTTCGTACAGCGTTAAGTAATTCTGTCGTGCCAGAAGGTCTTACAAGTGCCAATGTAGAAGGCAGCTTGCTCACAGAGGAAGTGAACAGGAAGAACATTGACAAAGGCAAAGGCAATAGCGCTTTGGTCGTTCGAGGGAGACAACAGTTTAAAGAAAAGAAGGGTAAGAAGGCACAAAACCGAAGTAAGTCTCGTGATTCGAAGTCAAAGGATGACATAGAATGCTACCATTGTGGCAAGAAGGGTCACATGAAGCGAGACTGTACGAAGTGGAAACAAGAAAAAGGCAAAACAAAGAGTTCTGAGCAAGATGAAAAGAAGAGTTCAGTGAAGATTGAAGAGGTGAATGTCACAGGATCTGGTTCAGACAGTGATTCTGGTATAGCAGGTGGTGACATCTTCCTTACAAGCAATCTTGATTCTGTTTTCTTGACTGCAGAGGATGGACATTCTATGAGTGATTGGATTATCGACTCAGGGGCATCTTTACATGTTTCTCCGCACAAAGAGTGGTTTACATCATATGTGGCTACTAAAGATTATGTCAGACTTGGCAATGAGCAGGTTTGTGACATACTTGGAGTGGGAGATGTGCAGTTGAAGTTTCAGAATGGCTCTTCTTTATGGCTCAAGAATGTCAGACATGTTCCAGCAATCCGAAAGAGCTTGATTAGTACAGGGAAGTTGGATGATGCGGGTTATGTGACAGTTTTTGGGAACAGCGCTTGGAAGATCTCCAAAGGTTCGATGACTGTAGCACATGGCAGCAAGTCAGGAACTCTGTACACTTTACATGTTTCAGAGGTTAAAAACCATGTAATTAATGTGATTGAGCAGCCAAGTGTGTCACTGTGGCATCGTAGGTTGGGACATATGTCAAAAAGAGGAATGGAAATACTTTCTCATTATGGTTATTTGCCTGGCTTTTCATTTCAAGATTTCGAGTTTTGTGAGCATTGTGTTTATGGTAAGCAAACACAAGAACCGCACAGATCAAAGAGGAATCGTAGGGACGAACGGTTAGCTCTTGTACACAGTGACCTATGCGGACCAATGCCTAGTTTGTCACTAGGGGGAGCAGCGTACTTTTGTACATTCATAGATGACTATTCTCGCAAAGTATGGGTTTACTTCTTGAAGCACAAGGATGAGGTGCTCAAGGTCTTTAAGACCTTCTTGCAGCTGGTGGAGAATCAGAGTGGTCAGAAGCTGAAGTGCTTGAGAACTGACAATGGTGGAGAGTACATTTCCAAAGCTTTTCAAGACTTTTGTGAAGCAAAAGGGATTAAGCGGGAACTTACTGCACCATATAATCCTTCACAGAATGGGGTTGCAGAACGTATGAATAGGACCATACAAGAGAAGGTCAGAAGCATGTTGTCAAATGCTGAGTTGCCTGATGGATTTTGGGCGGAAGCAGTGGCTACAACAGTCCATTTGATCAACAGGTCTCCTAGTAGGGTTCTGGATAAGAGTGCAGTGGCCGAGATGCTATGGACAGGCAAGGCACCTTCGTATAAGCATCTCAGAGTCTTTGGTTGTGAAGCTTATAGCCATATTCCTAAGGAGTTCAGAAATAAGTTAGAACCAAAGAGCAAGAAGTGTATATTTCTTGGCTACGGAGAATCGGGCGAGATGGGTTACCGGCTTTGGGATCCTGAGTCCAGAAAGCTTATTCGTAGCAATGATGTGCATTTCAATGAAGCCAAGTTTCACGCTAAGCCAGAGAAGACAGAGGAGATCAGAAGAGTTGTCTTCAGGGAAGATGGACCTAGTGCTAGCACATCAAGACAGCATGGTCAGGCTCAGGAACAGCCTATAGTGGCTAGAGAGGTAGAATCAGTTGTGGTGAGACGTTCTGAGCGTGTCTCCAAACCACCTGATCGTTATGTGCCATCTCTAAATTATGTCATGCTCACAGATTGCGGAGAACCATCTTGTTACAAGGAAGCATTACAAGTGGTTGACTCGAAAAAATGGCAGTTGGCCATGCAGTCAGAGATGACAGCTCTGCATAAAAACCAGACATGGAAGTTGGTTAAATTACCACAGGGCAAAAAGGCTCTACCTTGTAAATGGGTTTACAGGTATAAGATCACCGCTCATGATAGTCAGCCAAAGTACAAAGCAAGGCTTGTTGCCAAGGGCTTTAAGCAAGAACAAGGCATTGACTTTGATGAAGTCTTCTCTCCAGTGGTCAAGATGACTACATTGAGATGCTTTCTTGCATTGGTTGCTATATTGGATTTGGTGTTGCACCAAATGGATGTCAAGACAGCGTTCTTGCATGGTGATTTAGATGTGGAAATTTACATGCAGCAGCCAGAAGGGTTTGTTGAGAAAGGCATGGAACATTTGGTATGCCAGTTGTTAAAGAGTCTTTATGGCTTAAAACAATCACCGAGGGCATGGTACCATAAGTTCCACCAGTTTATGCTTTCTCAAGGCTACAAACGTAGTGAGTTCGATCACTGTCTATATACAAAGAAGGCTAAGGATGGCAGTTGGCTGATCCTTATTTTGTATGTGGATGACATGTTGATTGCTGGCAAACACTTGGAAGAAATTTCAGCTTTGAAGTCAAAGATGGCAAAATCGTTTGACATGAAAGACATGGGTGAGGCAAGTCATATACTTGGTATGCGCATTGAGAGAGACAGATCAAAGAAGTTGATTTGGTTATCTCAAACAGAGTATATTGACAAGGTTTTGCAACGTTTCAATATGGAGAAGGGAAAGGCATTGAGTGTTCCATTGCCACCATATGTGAAACTTAGCAAACAAGATTGTCCTGTGTCTGAGGAAGAAAAGGCTGAAATGGATAAGATTCCATATGCGTCTGCAGTGGGTAGTTTGATGTATGCAATGATTGCTACACGTCCGGATATTGCATTTGCAGTGGGAGTGGTTAGCAGATATATGTCAAATCCCGGCAAGAAACATTGGGAGGCAGTGAAAGGTATCATGAGATACTTAAAACATACAAAGAGTATGCGCATATGCTATGGTAGTCAGGATTTGAGTGTCAGAGGATACACTGACTCAGATTATGCAGGAGACTTGGATAAGAGGAGATCTACATCAGGCTATGTCTTTACATTGGCTGGAGGTGCCATATCATGGCGATCTCGATTACAAGATTGTGTTACGCAGTCTACTACAGAAGCTGAGTATGTTGCAGCAAATGAGGCATGCAAAGAAGCTATTTGGCTTGGTAGATTGGTTGCAGACTTGGGAATCAATGCAGATATGCCAGAGTTATATTGTGATAGTCAAAGTGCTATACAATTGGCAAAGAATCCAGTGTTCCATTCGAAGACTAAGCATATTGATGTGAAGTATCACTTCATTAGGGAAGTACTTGAAGACAAGCAGATACAACTGCTGAAGATCCACACCAAGGACAATCCTGCTGATCTACTCACAAAGGGACTTCCAGGAGAGGGCTTTGTGCATTGTCGTGAGTTATTGGGCATTGGATAGATGGCAGCCATGTAAATCTTTGTACATTTATGTTCATAGATTTACAGTTACTTAAAGTGCCACATTGGACTTTAAGTGGGAGGTTGTTGGGATTAAAGCCCAAGTGGCCTCTTATGCGGATATGGCCGGCCGCCCGCCTAACTCACTTTCCTCTAACTCTTTGTATATACTAACTTATTCTTTGTGAATACTAAGGATTTGAGAGATAACCCTTCTAACAGATCTCTGCGTACTGTGTACTGTGTAAGCTCACTGTGTATCACTGTGTGTGTGTGTGTGAGAGAGTCGACCCACGCTCCGCTCCGCGACTTCAAGCAGTAACAATGTCTGATTGATGTACATCCCAACCAAAATGAGCTGCCAATGCACATAGAAAACGCACAGTAGTCATACGACAAGTGGGAGCAAAAGTCTCTTCATAATCTATGCCTTTTTGCTGTGCATAACCCTTTGCAACAAGTCGAGCCTTATGGCGATCGATCTCACCATCCGGCTTGCGTTTGAACTTGTAAACCCACTTCGTACCAATGGCCTTTTTACCAGGAGGCAAATCACATAAAGTCCATGTGTCATTTTCTATAAGTGCATCATATTCTGATTGCATGGTAGCCATCCAATTTTCTGAATTTTGTGCTTCATCAAAAGACAGAGGCTCCTCAACATCATGTAAGCTAGACACAACCAAAGCATAACAATCTGATGCATAAGATGCATGGCGAGAGCCTGAATGAGTACGACTAGACGGCAAAGAAGCAACCATATCAGATTTCTGCAAACGCAGCAAATTGGCAAAATTCAGATGACCAAAACGTGCATGCCAAAGTTTTGCATCTGAAATAGCCCTTGAATCTGCAACAACATTTGCAAAATTTTGTCCACACTTGTCATACAAAGTGAGGATATACCACACTTGTCATACAAAGTGAGGATATACAACACACGGCACAAAAGCCCAGATGCAACAATTTCATCACCAAAACTGAGATCATGAACTGTACATCTGTCATCCACAAATTTGACTACAAGTCCAAGTCTAGCAAGTGCGGATACAGACAAGAGATTCTTCTTGATCCCAGGTACATAAAGTGCATCAACAAGTGTGAAGGAACTACCATTAGCAGCAGTGAGCACAATCTTTCCAGCTCCCTGAACTGGATAAGAGGCGTTGTTGGCACAAGTGACTGAATTCCCATGAGGGACAGACTCAATAGAGGTAAACAATTCACGATGTGAGGTAATGTGCTTTGTAGCACCACTGTCGAAATACCACACATGTGAATTTGCAGCAACTGACAAGCATGCATCATGGACAGCAGGATTGTAAGTGCACTCTGCGCTAAACGCCCATTCTGCATCAACATCAGCAACACAGTCTCCTTTCACAGAAGACTCAACAATGGCTGCATTTGTAGTGGAACTAGCATTTGCAGTGGAACCACCCTCTTTCTTCTTAGCCTCTTTGGCCTTCAACTTAGGACACGACTTGATCAAGTGATCATTGGCTTTACAATAATGGCAATGCATCTTCTTTTTGCCCTTATCACCAGAATTGCCAGACGAAGTACTGCCAGCAGAAGCATTAGGAACAGAATTTTTGCCACTCGCAGCAGAACCATAAGAAGTGGCTGCATTGTTGTAACCACCCTTTCTTTGAGAAGCAATAAAAGCTTGTTCAACTGCACGTTGCCTAGTCCTGTTTTTTCTAGAAAGTGACTCTTGCAACAACAATGTGCATAATGCATCAAACTTGACAACTTCAGGATTTCCTTGGGTCATCAGTCTCCAAGTACTAGCAAAAGTCTGGTAGGAATCTGGTAAGGCATCAAGAACAGTCTGCACAAGGGAACTGTCTGAAATGACTTCACCTGCAGAAATAAGATGCTCATTGATATCCTTGACACTGGCAAGGAAAGTGTCCATATCATCTTACTCATGCATAATCTTCGATTCCAGCTCTTTACGTAGCAAAGCAATTTTAGCCTCATTGCAGCTTGCATAAAGACCTGCTAAAATATCCCAAGCCTGTTTTGCAGATTTTGCTGAACGGATGTGCGGAACAATGGTGCGCTTCACAGACAACACAATCAATACATGAGCCTGCGCATCCTTAACATCCCAACGAGCTTGTTCTGCCGTAGGCAAAACAACTCTAACAGCTGCAATCCTTGTAGCAAGACCTGCAACATCCTCAACATCGCCTACATCCTCAGAACCAGGATGTACATCAATGCCCTGCACAATGTTCCAGACACCCTTTGACACAAGAACATGTTGCATCATATAAGCCCACATAAGTTAGTTGTCCCCATCCAACCTGTCCTCAGCAGCAAACATCTTGAACACATCTGTGTTGTTGTTGTCAGCCATGGTAAATGCTGCACCTGATGTGAAAACTGCCAAAAAATAGGAGAAACGGAGCGGGAACAACCTGTGCTATATAGCACAAACCGTAGAAGACTATAAGGCACCTGTTATGCAGAAAACGGCACTGACAGAAATTCTGCACAAAATGACGAAATAGCCTGTGCAATACTGCCTGTAGTGGAAACGGAGGCCGAAATGAGCCCAAATCAAAATTCTGAGCAGACCATGCTCTTCGAGCCCTCCCGAAATTTTTGTCGACCTGCGAACGCTCGCCAAAGCTCACTGAAATCGGAGAAAGTGAGCAGGCTTGTGCTGGAGCAGCTGGCGACTAAGCCCGGGAGGACGTGACCTGCTCTGATACCAATTGTTGGAATTAGGGTTGCAGAGAAACACACACAGCTTGGAGAAGACGAAGGAAGCTCAAGGCACACAATAGAGAGTGTGTTACTTAGTGTGCAATGGAAAGATAGATAGCCCTAGAGTGATGGGCGTATATACAATGCACGGGGGAAAAAACCTCCTAAAGAGGGAAAAAATGCCCCGGCGGTCCTAGTGTGTTCACACACATCACTACCACATGTATATGGTAACAGAGGAATGAGCTAGCTTGGTTGTTTCAGCATTCATCCTTGGTGACCACGGTCCAAAGTAAAAACAACTCTCCATAATTTACAAACTTTGTCTTATATACCTAAGGTAGAAAATTGGGCTTTCGGCTAGAAAGGGATAGTTACTTCAAAATTGTGATGGGCTATGACATCTAGCCTCTTCATTAAGTACATAATGGTTTGGAAATAATCAGACTCTTTTGATTTCAGGATTTACAACACTTGCTTAGGTGGAAAGTAAATGAGTGAGGAAAAGAAGGCTTTGCTGGCCCATCCAGATTGGCGTGATTGGGCTTCTTGGCTTCAACAATCAATGGCCCTAATTGGTGTTACAATCAATTTGAGTTCTCAAGAGAATCAAATTAGCATGACTTACAAATCTCCACAAACGCATATGCTCAAGCTCTAAGGAAACAAGTGTGTCGTAGACTCGCATGCAATTGCTCCATTATCCACTACAACTCATCCCAAACTGTTGTTGATACACTGGAGGGTGCCCATCAACATCTACGTCTTGGAGCACTACAAGCTACTAAAGGGCAAGCTTGATGAGATGAGCAATGATTTTGATGAAAAGATATTGTAGAAAATGAGATACGGCCAATTGACAGCTCTTCCCAACACGTTTTATTTAATGCTTCCCAAGAATCACTATGGCAAAATGAGCACTTCGAGTGTGAAACAACAGCATTCGGCGCCATGCATGTCAAGCCGCACCAAATTGGAGTCATCATCATGAGCTACTTTGTCTTTAGCCCCACCCCCTCCATGACCAACCTCGTGCCAACTTTCAGCCCTTGCACCCCCTCCATGAACAATCTCATCATGAACAGATACAAGTTTCTTGTTGTTGTTAAGAGCTTCATCGATGCAGACATTGGCTGGTGCTCTGCTGGCTTCCTCGATTTGGACATGGGAAGTGCTTCTTGTCACCCCAAAAAGTATGCCCTCATCCTCAGCACAGAGAGCCTCACCAGAAGCAAAACGGGAACTAGAGGTCCATGTTGGTCACCAATTGCCTCCTTACTATCAGGGCCTCCACTTTCGTGCTCTCCAAGAAATGAGCATACATGAAAAAGTCCACAGTACAGAAGCTCGCACACTACAAGGAGCCACGTGGGAAGACTTGACATGTGCTAGATTCTTGCATCTACTAAGAGGAGGATTGTGATAATGGAGTAGCCCTATATTCCAAGGATCTGATGTAGAGCGCGTTGCACCAAAACATGAAGCTATTTAGGCCCAAGTCATTGTTGGCCCCAAGTTGTTGTATGTAATCAAGGAGCTTCACCTCCCAACTTCAAGCTAGCCTTCAACAATAACTGCATATACGCGGGCGTTGAGGCGGTGGTGAGGGCATTAATGGAGCAATCGCTACACACACACACACACACACATGCAATGCATGCATCCACACAGGCAACCGAGCACGTTAGGACCTATGATAGAATAGTCAAGTCCTCCTCTATGTCTCTCTTTTGATGAAATCGTATATTTCCTTGGATTTTTCACCTTCAAGAAATGCATAATAATTCCCGCCTTGAAATTCAATATCCTACAAATGAGTAATTATTTGAAGCGGCCTCATCAAGGGATCTTCCCTATCTTGATCTACCAATAGAAATTTATTTTAGTCTACTGAAAATTTAGTCTACTGAAAATTTATTTAGTCTACTGAAAATTTAAAACTTTTACTATATTTAGCTCCAAATCACGATGCTTCATCATTTTCTTGACAAGCTTCTGCAACAATGAGTTCCCACTAACTTATCTACCAATCAAAAATTTTTGTTTCAACAAAAAATAATCATATTTTTAGCCATCCTAAAAGAGAAGTTATCTTTATGGCCTTTGCCCTTTGAGCTAGCCAAAAAACACTCCCATACACTAAGGACTTTGCCATAGGCAGGCCTATCTTGATCTACCAATAGAAATTTATTTTAGTCTACTGAAAATTTAAAACTTTTACTATTTTTAGCTCCAAATCACGATGCTTCATCATTTTCTTGACAAGCTTCTGCAACAATGAGTTCCCACTAACTTATCTACCAATCAAAAATTTTTGTTTCAACAAAAAATAATCATATTTTTAGCCATCCAAAAAGAGAAGTTATCTTTATGGCCTTTGCCCTTTGAGCTAGCCAAAAAACACTCCCAAACACTAAGGACTTTGCCAGGCCAAAAAAGTTGTATTTGATCGGAATGCTAGAAATATGAGAGTGTCTCTCTCTCAAGTACTCACTTTGTTTAGACATTTGAATATTACATATTTAAAGATTTGGAGTTAAGGAAAATAACAAAAATGTCTTCCATTCAAAGTGATTGATAAAGATGCTGACATCATTTGCAATGGTTGTCAAATGACTGGACTCTCATATTGAAAAAGCTTGGGAGTTGGAGACAGTGATTTGATTTGGAGTCATGTAATGATAACATGAGTACTTGTGGTTTCATACACCCAGTGTTTGAGAAAAATCAATTTCACAAACATACAAAATCCCCTTTAGGATAGATTCAAAGAGGAAATTTTGCAAAATAACAAGCATTTTTTTTGCAATTTAACTATATTTTCTTAAATGTTTCTTTCGGACTTTTGCCTTCTCCCCCTCTCTTTAACAAATTGGTTTGGTTTTTCAACCGGCTCAAGGCTAAGCTAAGGCACACTTTTCTTGAACACTGCATACACCATGCTAAAGAATGCTAAGTGCTTCACTATGAACAATTCAACATGACCAATGAGCATCAACGAAAGGACAATGGATTGCACGAAGAACAACATTCCCAATCTCTTTTACATTGTGTAAATCATACACAATGCATTGCACATATGAACTACTTTAAAGTTCAATGACTCTCCACTACCTGCCTTGTTCACAACACGGCTTTGAACTAATGGCTTTTGGAAGCATGCTCCACTAAAAATAACCCCAAAAGTCAAGAGGGATGTTCATGGAAAAACAAGGTGAAAGTTCACTATGGCCTACATAAGGCTATTGGAAGAATTTAATATAAAGGTTTCTTTGTCAGAGAAAACAAGAAAGTGACATTAATTTTTTAAAATATTTATTATCATAATAAAATATTATGTTTTTGTTTAAAGTAACAATAAACTATTCAAACTATAACTTATTCTAAAAACATCAAAAGTAATGTTTAACAAGTGAAAGAATCACGGTGGCTTTCTAAAATAATTAGAACGTGATAAAATCATTAGGTTGAGTTTAAGTAGAATCAGTGTTCAAGAAAGGATTGCATCAGCTTAGTCTTGAGCCGGTTGAAAATGGAGACTAACTGGTTGCAAACCATGGTAAAGGGAAGAAAAATTGGTGAAATATGTGAGAAAATAGTTCAAAAATCATGCAAATATTAAATTTATGCTAGTATTTCCAGTTTGCTTCTTTGTGGGAAGGAAACTCAACCGACGGCCGTTTAGTAAAAGTGACTTTCTTGAATATTGACTATAATTAAGTTATAGATTGTAAGAAAAGTCAAGACATGTGAAGCTGTGAAATGAAATGTGAAATTAAAAAAACTCATTAATATATATATATATGTGTGTGTGTGTGTGTGTGTGTGTGTGTGTGTGTGTGTGTGTGTGTGTGTGTATCCATAGGATCTATACTATATATAATTGAGCTTAAAGTTTTCAAGGAAGGAGAGGGCATCGTGCGCTCCTTGCCGCACTGTCGAAGCAAGGGCCTTGCCTAGCACTGTGTGCGAGCCACAGACGCGGCTCCAAGCACACAACTAGCTTAACTAGTAACCTCAAAAGAGGGCAATGGTGTGTCACTCACCGCTCTATGCTCCTACCGTGGAGGATTTCTCGCTGCGAAGAAGAAGGAGCCGCCGCTTCGCCGCCGCCGTGCCGTCATCACAATGCTCGATCGCACACACACACACACACACACTCTCTCTCTCTCTCTCTCTCACACATACACGCACACACAAGGAGGTGAAGATGGAGATGGAGATGGAGCAAGAGCACTCTTCTATTGCACAAATGAGAGAATAAGTGAATTTTAGGTTTAGTTGGCTTTTATATGAGCTCACCCCATTCACACTTGGGCGCCCATGCTTAGCCAACTAATCCCTTGAATGTCCCAGTTAGAGTGCGCCTCTCATCGGCGATCACTCTTACCCTTTTCCTATTGGACCGACAAGCCCGGTACCTGACTCTACCAGATAAATAATACAATGTCCACCGTAGGTTACAACGTCCGTCTCGTAGGTGATAGGGTGTCCGTGAGCCGTGAGGGTTAACATGCCCCCCTTCCTGATATAGATTCCGTCCTCGGAAGCTATTGAGTTGAAGCTCATTGGTCGAGGTGGAAGAGCATTTGAGATGAATGTCCTTAGCCTTCTTTAGTCACTGCAAAATCAAACAACATTGCACAATAATTGCATTCTCATAAGCGATTAAAAAGCATATGCAATTTTAGGCAGACAATTTATTGGTAACAGAATTTTAAACAATTTGTCAGCAATAAGCATTAAATTGCAATGTAATCAAATGCATAAACAGATGTAAAGGTAAAAAATTAAATAAGTCTGGGGTCGCTAATTTGACGGTTGAAAGGCACTAGAGATCGAATATTAATACCATGGGTAAGCTTCTTAATTTTCTGTGGTCAATTAAGTTGTTTAATCGCGAGAGCCAAGTATTCGTGTTCGAGGGCTGACTAGAGGCTATATCTAGAAGACCTTGTAGTTAAGCTACCATAAAAGGAATTTCTCATGAAATCATCGCCTGACTGATTACTTTTTCTTTGACCCCCCAAATTCTTTTCACAGTGATTCAATTTTGATGTGTGTGCTTATTTTGTATGCCTTGGGTTTTTTGCTTTTCAAGAAAAAGCGCCCATACTGGGAACCTCTAGGGCTCTAGTACCATAGGCGATACATGTGAGTGAAGTACCCAATCAAGCTGAGATTTCTCTTCCAGCTTAAGATTTTACATTGTGGCACTTTGATTTTTTGTTTGTTCATTTTCAGCATTTTAATTTTGTAACTTTGGGGGGTCATATAACACTGATACACCTCCCCAGGCTCATCACACTAGTAAACTCCCTTTATAATACTTAAGCAAAAGGTCAATAGGGTCAAGCCCACTAGAAAGCCCTAGTACATTTCACACAATGCTGCCTAAATCGGATTAAGAACCTAAGTAACCATTGATTATTAGGAAGGCATTTCCCATGGTATTAAGAGAAGATCTCTAACACCTAACTTGGTCAAACTAGCTTAGTCGGACTGCTTGATTTTTAAACCTAGACAAGTGATTATGACAAAAAATTACATTGAATTAAATGTTTGATACTAAGCAAATGCGATGAATATTAGGCTACCAATCACAATTAAAGCAGACAATCATAGATGCAAAAAAGATAAGGGGCAATGCTAATGGACAAGAAACACCTGTTTGTGTCGATGGTCGCGCTTGATTTGAAGAGTGAGTCGAGATAAAGATTCCATGAAGGTCCAAATCCTATCAATAGCAACATGCTCCTGTACACACTAGGAAACAAAAGGAATACCTTCAGGAGGCACATTAGTGGGAAAAGGTACCAACACTTATTGAACACAACAAAAAACATAAGGAACCCTAACCTAATTAGTTGCACTCCCCCTAGAGAGTCAAGGGAATAGGATATTGTAGAGGTTGGGGGGAAACCCTAAGGCTAAACCCCTATCCTCGTCGTCGAGATAAACAAAGTCATCATCCATGAGACCATATGTGCCATCCGTGTAGTCCTGTAAATTTTCTTCTTCATCATAGGTGCCCATGTTTACTAAGAAGGTCACTAGACGCCTATAGTCATCTTGGTCAAAAGGGTAGGCTTGTGCAATGGGAGAAACGCTCTCTACTAAGTATGGATCAGACGTGGTCAAGAGACGTACCAGCCATTCTAACTCCTCAAAATGCCTCTCACATGCTAGTGTACCTATCAAGTCTCATTCACATGCAAGCACTGGAAAGACCATGTGAAATATTTGTGAAAAGTAACGAGGGTACCTCTCACCCAAGGCAGGAGTGGATGACTCTAGCGTACTAGCCATATCTGTACACGCAAATAGATGATGGTTAGAGTGCAAATATTACAAGGGTCGTGTTCTTATGCATAATTTGTTTTTATGATTTTGTGTTATGGCTCTTGCTCTTTTACTTTTTTATCTTGTTTTTGTGAGTATAAGGCTTTATATATACATTCCCTAAGATTGGAGATTAAGGGGTTAGGGGGAAAGGTTGAGAGGAAAGTGAGTGAGTGATGATTGTCAGCAAACACTCCCCCCCTTCCTTGGGTAGATCATACCGTTTGAAATGAGCTCGTCACCCTTTGAAACCAATTGTTCCAGTTGGTAATAGGTGAGGATATTTGCCAGTAGTTTTCTATTACCCTAGGTGCCTCGTCAAGTTGCAAGGGTGGTAAGGTGCTCTCCCAGGATCGAACTTGAAGTGGTTCATCAGGTGATTCTTGAACACTGGAAGGTGTGGATTCCTTTGTAGCTTCATGGAGGTCCACTATTGTAGGTGGAGGCTGTGTAGAAGCTTTTACCTCTATGGATGTATAACATGAGGAGCTAGAAGCTTCATGGAACTCCCCCCTTCCTGAGCTAGGTGGAATAAATTGGTTTTGCCTTGGAGCCCAAACTAGCTCTGGACTAGGTGTGTAGCATTCTGTGATCTTTCCCTTCCCACGGTCTGCCATTGGCTTTAGCGTTACACTGTTTGACTCATATGGGTTTGTTGTCGATAGGGAAGGACACATTTTACGTTTAGGTACCCAAATTTGCTCATTTCCATCATAGTAGCCTTGGGCTTCTAATAGTTGTTTTGGAATCCATCGTGATTTGGTCTTGACTCTCCTAGGGCGCGCTCTTGGTTTTCCGGGGAAATTTTTTCTTGGAATGGATGGGAGGGTTGAGGTAGTTGGAAGTAAGGCCTTGGGGACCCATTGATATGTACTCTTAGGTCGTGCAGGTTGAGTACTTGCAATATTACTGCTTGTTGCAACTACAAGTGTTGAAGTGCTAGGTTCATGGGTAGCCGGCAAAGACGAGTTAACCACCTTGGCTTGTGAATGTTGGCTATCCTTCAACTTTGCTAGAGTTTGCAACGTAGGTGACTTTGCTTGAATGATAGGGGTAAGAGTCGGTGGTCGTGTCGTGACACTACCAATATCCCAATCAATAGTGCATTTGGTTGCCAACATCCACGTGCGTCCTAGGTTTACGTTGCCTTCCATAGCTCCCGCGGGCATGACTAGAAACCTCTGCACTATGCTTCCATTGTCATAGACAACAGGGGTCTGAAGGACTCCAAGAATAGCAGTTTTCTTTTTATTAATGTCCTTGAATTGCATCGTACTCGGGGATAGGGTCGGTTTCCCTAATTGACACCAAACTCCATAGGATAACAAATTGTGTTTAGCTCCCGTATCTAATAAGACATTGTATAGTACTTTCCCATAGGGGCTATTTAGCTCAATTGGGTATCGTAGCGGTGGCTCAGATTCTAATGAGTCGTCATCTGTGTCCTCGAAAAATGCTTGCGTGATTCCCAGATTAGCCTCTCGTTGGCGTCTAAGACGTTGTTGTCGTTCTCGAGCCTCAACTCTTGCTTGGATTTTTCTAAGCTCTGCTTGTTCCTTGGCAGCCTTCTTTTGATGGATAGCTTGCAACTCTTCCTGGCTTAGAGGATCATAATATCTTTTGAATTTACTCCCATTATGGAATCCAATGGTTTCAACTCCATCTAGAGTCTCCACACGAATGGTACCTTGCGGGGTAATTTCACACACTCGATATGGTCCCTTACCAGCGTATTATAATTTTTTCTTTTCATTACGTACCCCGTACATAAGAACTTTATCACCAACCTTGATGTCTTTATCCTTTAAATGGCTATCAAACCACTTCTTTCTCCTATCCTTCTCCACTAGAGCATTTCGTGCAGCTAATTGCCTTTCTTCATCTAGCCTTTCCAGGATATATAATCGCTCCACTAAGGGGTTACCATCCCAACCTTCTTGAGAAGCTACTCGAAGACTAGGAATGACAAACTCCCATGGCATAACTGCTTCTTGGCCATACACCATCTTAAACGGTGGGCAATTAATAGCAACTTTATACGCAGTACGATAAGCCCATAAAGCTGATGTAAGCTTTAGGTCCCAATCATTGCGATTAGCCTCAACTGTCTTTGTCAAAATGGAGATGAGAGTTTTGTTGGTACTCTTAGCTTGGCCATTTGCTTGGGGATAATAGGGTGTAGACTTGTGGTGAGATATCATGAAGTTTGATGTGAGTTCTTTTATTACTTCATTTATAAAATGAGTTCCATTGTCACTCACAAGTTCAAAGGGGCATCCAAAACGTGTGGTAATGTTCTCAAAGAGGAACTTAGCTGTTGTTTTTGCATCCGCCTTTCATGTTGCTTTTGCTTCAGCCCATTTGGTTACATAGTCGGTAGCCACAATGATATATCGTGATTGCGTGTTACGTGCAGCCGCACTAATCGGTCCTACAAAGTCTAAGCCCCACTTTTCAAATGGTTGGGTTACCTTGATGGGATGTAGAGGCATCCTATCCCTTCTTTGTGGCTTGTTGAAGCGTTGGCATTCATCACATCCCTTTGCAAAAAGTGATGCATCCTTAAACAGAGTGGGCCACCAATAGCCTGACTGTAAGATCTTTCGGGCAGTCAACTTTCCTGAAAAGTGACCACCAGCTACGCCCATGTGTGCCTCTTGTAGAATATATAAATACTCATCCTTGCGGGCACAGCGTCTAAGAACATCATCTTTTCCTCTCTTATAGAGAGTTCCCGCCAGTAAGCAATAGGGTTCGCATTCCTTGATTAATTTTCGAGCTATATCTTTTCGCAGCTCTTTGGGTGGAAAACCATTAACTAAGAAGTTAACAATCTTTTCACTCCATTCAGGCATTGTCTCAACAATGAACAAAGGAGTTTCAGGGAATTCATCATCAACCCCCGTAGGAGCTTCGCCATTAGGGATATGAGATAAATGATCCGCCATGACATGTTTCCTCCCAGGCCTCACAAGAACGGTGAAGTCAAACTCAAGAAGAATTAACAACCATCGTGTAATTCGACCTGTGGAACACGGCTTGTTTACCAAATATAGCAATGCTTGATGATCAACATAAAACACAAACTTGGTAGCAAGAAGGTAATAGCGAAATTTCTTTACTGCGTAAATCATAGCTAGACCTTCGGGCTCTGTAGTAGTGTAGTTCATCTTGGCATCATTTAATTGGCGACTTGCAAAGCTAATAGGGTAGTCCAATTTATGTTCTCCTGGTTGAGTAAGAACACACCCAATAGCAAAATTTGATGCATCAATATGCACATGAAAAGGTACATTCTAATCAGGTGTTCGCAGGATTGGAGCACTTGTTAGGGCCTTCTTTAATAACTCATAAGATTGATGACATTCTTCCGTCCAGTGAAACTCGATAAGAAGCTTGTACAATGGACGCGCTATCTCGGCAAAGTTTAAAATAAACCTTCGATAATAACCAACATGGCCCATAAATCTTTGAACTCGTTTATAGTTCGTAGGTGGTGGCAAATCGGCAATGGCTTTAATCTTACTCTCATCTGTGGATATCCCGTTCTTGGACACTATATGTCCTAGAATGACTCCATGCTTAACCCAAAATTGGCATTTGAAAGGGTTCAATGAGATGCGATAAAATCTGCACCTTTCAAATATTTTTCGTAGATATAACAAATGCTTCTCCCAAGAAGAACAAACACAAAGGTCGTCTAGGAAAGCTTCACAAAACTCCCTTAGAAATTCTTTAAACGCAGTGTTTATTAATCGTTGGAATGTAGCAGGGGAATTTGTTAAGCCAAAAGCCATAACACGAAATGCAAACACTCCAAACTCTGTGATAAAAGCAGTTTTAGCTTGGTCCTCTAATGCAATTGTGATTTGATTGTAACCAAAGTACCTATCTAAAAAGCTATAAGCTTCCTTGCCCGCAACTCTTTCAAGCACATGTTCTGAATATGGCAAGGGATAATGATCTCTCCTAGTGGCTGCATTAACTTTCTTGAGGTCCACGCACACTCTTAGTTTCCCATTCTTTTTTGACACAATGACTATTGGAGAAACCCATTCTGAGTGCTCAATAGGGTATATGAATCCACATTGGATAAGTTTTTCAATCTCCTCTTGTACAATTTTGGCATACTTAGGATTCATTGGATAGGGTCGTTGCTGGACGGGTTTAGCAGTGTTGATCATGGGAATTGTATGTTGCACCACAGAAGGTGGAACGCCCTTCATGTCATGATATGTCCAAGCAAAGATATCCTTGTATTCCTTGAGGAGCTCCTTAAGTACAGCCTCTTCAGTTTCGGTAAGGTCTTGAGCAATAAAGACTGGTTTAGACTCCTCACCTGGTTCTGCTAATTCTATCTCTTTAACTACCGCTGGACCATCATAGACTCCACTGCTTCCATTGGTAGGTGTTCGTTGGGCTTTGGCATACACAACCTTTCGCTCCCCCGTGGTATAAGATTTAAAATGTTCAGGAGCCGTATGTAAGTCAGCAGGATCTTGTCCTGACAGAGACCTTTCTTTTAGTTCTGCCTCCTTTTGTTGTTGAGCTAACTCTCGGTTTTGACGTCTTCTTATAGTTCGACTCAATTTCGGCTCTGTAACCTCCAATTGAGCGAGATCAATGGGTCGCGGGTTGCACCACATGACACTCTGGAGATGTTCACCCCAATTGTCTACTAGCTTTCGATGAGCATCACATGCCCCTAGATAGCTAAGCCATTCTGTAGTAGATCTTTCCTTGTTTATCCTAGCTCTCACATTTGCTCGATATCGTCGTCTCTTATATGACCTTTGTTTCTTGTTAAGGTTTTGATTTTGGTAAATGTTTGAACTCGACTCGCCTGATAGGTCTTCGCTTGTATCTTCTTCACTCTCATATAAATTACCATAGATGGTCGTACTAGGCCTTGAGTGTTCAGTTTCTATACTTAGTTCACTCGATGTTTCCTCAGGTTCTGAATCCATTTCTCCCTGAGATTCCGTTTCTGATGTGTATTGGCCTGAAGCCTTTGAGGAATCATCAGTTTCACTCTCAGGTAGGTGTGCCTCTTTCTTATCATCGGATGTTACATGCGCTACACCTAACATGTTTACTGGTGCAATGTGTGGTATCTCTTCCCCATCTGGTGTTACCCAGGTTGTTCCTCTGGCTCCCCATGTATCTATAGTTGCCGCTAGGTGTACCCAATCGACATTGTCTGACTCAGCCATTCCGGGTAGGATATCCATATAAGGAGAGTTCTCCCCAATATCCGTGTCTTCGTTACACGTGTAACAATACTGTAATGGAGCTGAGTGAATTGTTGTGTCTGATCGATTATCAATGATGAATTTATTTCCTAGAGGATGCGTTCGACCACTTAAAAGATCAACTCGAATGACAGAATCTTGGAACTGTAAGTAGACGTGGTTTTCGGACCAGTCATGCACCATTTTTGCTTCCCTCATGAATGGACGCCCTAAGATCATCTCAAATGACATAGGATGCTTGGAAAAATCCATAAGAATGAAAGTCTGCCTTACCTTGTATCCCAAGACCTTGACTGAGATCCTTTAGCATTCCAATAGGCGTAACAATAGATCCATTAGCCATTTTTACCACTACGCTTGTGGCTTCAAGGTGAGGTCTCCCCATAGACTCCCAACAACTCTTTGTCACCATGCTGACTCCCGCACCACCGTCAAGGACCCCCTTTACAATTAATCCTTTAGTAGTGATTGGTAGAGTAGCATTAGATTCATCACCTTCAAAGTATTGCCCCAACTTGTTAATGGGTATTTCAATTACAGATTCATGTCCCGCTAGGTCAGATGGTGGTGCTAAATGTTCCTCATCATTCATCACCGAGTCAGGTTTGTTCATATGTGCAAACTGTGGTAATCCGCCCTGTAATTCTCCATTGAGAAGCGCTCGCAGTGCTAGGAATAATTCTGGATCTCCGTATAACTTAGATATGATAGTCGTACGTGTTTCTGAGGACATGAAATCCATCAGCTTGGCAAAATTTAATGGCATCTTGTGGGACGTAGGACCCTGACAAGAGAATGGTGAAGATGGAATCTCCACTTCCTCAAGGGGGTTGGGAATTCCCTCATTGAACATTCTCTCTAGTAGGAAAGGTGTGTGTCCACTTTCAGATGTCCTACCCTCACTCTCTTCCCGAATGATACTGGGTATAGCTAACGGCCTGTAGTTCTTGTGAGGTTGAACTTGTGTGGGAAACACTGTGTCCGACATCTGGATATGTTTGGGTTCAGGTTCTAATTTTCGTTGAGTTTCTTCCACCAAACCCCTCAGTTGTTGGACTAGTTCAATTTCCACTGTTAGGTTTGGATAGGTTCCAGTCTTTCTCTTGCAATCCTCATTTTTTGTCTCTCGTGGCTTATCTTGGGGGTTCGCAATTGGGTGGTTTAACTTTAAATACTCTTTTGGTGTTCGTTGTAATTCCCTCTCGTGATCCTCCTCACTGGCTTTTTCCTTTGTAGTAGCAGTTTTGGTCTCCGTGGTCTCTATCGAATCTGAGTCATCCTCAGGGTCATTCATATACACGGGATCCTCTCTTGTCTCTATGTTAGTCTTTGAACTAGGTTTTGAGCTAGAAGCATTAAGGGATTTCTTTCTTCGTGTTTTCTTCTTTCTCGCTTGGCCAATGGATGCAACATCTCTCTCTTTGAGGATGTAATTTTGCTTTTGGAGCATCGACCGTGTGAGTGCATTCATTGGTGCTATGTTTATAGTTGATGGTGTCCCATCAACAATCTCTATTATGTTCAATGGTGTGATTTTCGGCGCATTTGGATTGTTAGGACACTGTGCGATCAAATGATCTATGCCACAACGATTACAAGTGAGTATTGGCATTGCCAATGCACTCCCTTGACTTGTTTGCATTAGTGCAGCATTCTTTTGCATTCTAATGGGGCACTCAGCTACTCGATGTGGTCCACCACATTCGTAGCAGTGAAGAGGTGGTCTCCTGGCAAAACTATTAATGTTTTGGCCTCTTGCTGCTAGCGCAGTAGCTTGATATACAGGTTTGATTTGTCCCCAATGGTCTTCCATATAGTACATGGGACACTCGTCAAGCATGTCAACTCCATAGGTGATACTAGAGTCTATGTCCTCTTCGCAATCTACATAAGTACTAGATGACTCGCAACCTATTTGGTTCATAGGTGTAACTCTTGGATGAGGGGGTTGCAGTCCTAGCACTGGAGGTGGCAACGGTGTGGTTTGGACCACATTTTGGGTTCTAGGGACCATGTGCTGTAATGGCAACTGTTGCTCCATGGGTGGGGTAGGCATCAATGCAGGAACTCGATGTGAGTCCGCCCAAGCTATAGGCGGTCTATTTTCCATGATGCGTTTAAGCATTAGGCAATCCTTCGCTTGATGGCCATACCTACCACACGCATTACAAGTCCCGTTAAACTTTACTCTGGAAGTAGGGCATTCACTCGTAGTATGTGGGAACAAAAAAATTGAGCACCATTGTTGCTCTCTTCTTGGATACATATGAGTGTTTTGTGGAGCACGATTACCCCTAAGGCTTTCTTGGATGGCCTTGGTGAGATCTGCCAAAGTCATCTCAGATATCATTTGCTCTTTCACGATTGGCTTTATCTTCATTGGCTCATGCCCTGACGCTTGCGAGCTACTAGACTTCGGCTCGGCGGACACTCTTTCTCCTGCAATCATTAAATTATCCTCCAATTGGATTGCATTCATGGTGACTGCTTCCCAAGTAGTGATACCTCTAATAACTAGGCCATTATAGATACTTTCATGCCGTAGTTCCCTAATGAATCTATCGAGAAATTGGTTGTTGTTGAATCGCTCGTTTGGATTGCATCGAGAATTCAAATTCTTTAGGCGACTAATGAAGTCTCTCATGGATTCACCTTCTTCTCGTTGGGCTTTCTGGAGCTGAGAGGCTACACCCCAAAGTACTCCCTCTCGTATGTATTCTTTTAAGAACAGTCTCCTAAGAGTAGAGTAGATTGTTTTCTCTTCTACTCTTAAGGTTCTATACTAATCTCCAGCCTTTCCGCTTAGGGTCAAACTCAAAGCCTTACACTTATGTAGCTCATTGTGCTCTTCCAAGGAATCGCACACATGTTCAAAGACTTCCATATGCTTTCTAGCATCTCCGTCTCCACTGAATTTCTGTGTGAGCTTAGCTACTTGAACTGCCTTGCTCCTAGGCTCTCTATCAGGTGCACTACGCATGTTTTCCGCAATAGAGCGACCGATAGTTTGAGCAAATGCTGCCAAATCTCCTATTTGAGCAGGTATAATGGGTGTATGTGCTCCTGGAACCACATGTGAGATGGGAGTTGGCCTTGGCCTTGGCATACGCGTGGCTCTTGGGTCCCATATTTCGTATGGTGGTGTACCAGACGGTGGTCCAAAGTTTACAGGCGTGGCCCTAGGCATAGGGGGTGCCTGATATGGCATGTTATTATTAAATGGCATGGCTCCACTTGTATAAGAGCTTGGATAATGCCATTGTGGATTGTAAGCTCTTGGAATAATCGGAGGTGTAGGAGCTACATGAGGCTGAGGTACGACAGGTGCACATGATTGATACATACATGTAGGTATAGTTGGGGGCACTATGCTACTAGGCATCGGCGCAATGTTAACAAATGAACTCCATGGTGTACTTCTTGTCATGCTCACCACTGGGATATGCATGGTAGCCGTAGTGTCATTAAGAGAAAGATGAGCTAGATCTGGGAAGGTAAAGCTGCCACTTGTGGGCTCAGATTGTATTGAGGCTCCTAGAGAAACAACATATGGAGGATCAATGGGGCTCACTGAGGGAGTCTCCATTTGTGATAGGGTTGGTTGGTTGGCCTTTCCCGTATCCAAGAATCTCATTAGGCCTGTTGAAGGCATGTTGATCCCTATGTTCTGTCTTTCTAACTCGACAATCCTATGGAGGACATCACAGACTTTCTGTTGTTGCTCATCTATGCTAGTAGCACCCGATGTGGATTGTAGAACATCTAACCAACCCACATGATAGGTGTGTCCTGTGTACCGATCAGTTAAAGCTTCTGCTTGTAGGTCATACTCCCAATTTTCGTTTAGGAATATCCCATCTAGGCCTAGCGTGCTGGAGGTTTCCCTCGAAGTGGAAGCATTATTGCTCTCCATCGCTTGCCCCTCCGTGACTGCTACCTTGGGAGCACTCGGTTGCTCGGCTGGCATGATTGTTGTCATAGGAGCCTTTGCTTTCAGGGCTCGACTTTGTTCTAGCCTTCGTAGGTTCTCAATTTCCCTCTCCCTTGTTGCTTGCATATAGCGTTCGATCTCTTGTACTTCGGCAAGACTCCTACCATCGGGTAGTAAAACCTCAGAGGGAGATAGTCCTAAAGGATCAGGAGGTGCAGTGGATGGAACATTCACATGCACACTCTCAAGAAGCATAGGGTCTATTTTAGGCATGAATGACGAATTTACTTCCCCACTCCCTTCATTTATTTCATTAACCGCATGTTCGGAGCGAGTAGCTCTACTAAGGGTCTCTTTTAAGCGGCTAAACACGCTGACCCGGGCCGTGGGCCCATGGCATGCATGTCTTGACTTGAACTATCAGGGTTTGGTGTAGGATACCCCTCCATGACTTCGTAGTCAGAGGAAGAATCACTAGACGCGATATGAGGATCTTGGGTCGCGCTACCTTGAGTCCCGGCCGAAGGTCTAGAACCTAAGGTGGAGGAATAATGGGTGCCTGCGTAAATGGAGGCACTACCAATATATTCGTGCTCTAACACTCGTCCAGAGCGTAGGTTCATATGACTTGGATCCCGTAGAAGTGTCAGTGAGTGCCCGTGAAGGCTGCTCACCTAGTAATTTTGGGTGTTTTGCAACCCAAGTCTTTTCTTATTTATTTATTTTTTGATTTTTTGGTCCTTTTTCTCTGACCCAGCTATAGAATAGAACGTATGATAGCTCAAAACGAGCGTTTCGGTCAGAGGAACGTGCCGTGCTTTACAGCCCTCCGTTTGGTCACTTTATGCCCTCGGAATCCCTAAAACCGTCAATTTCTAGTAGGGAACTAGGCCCAAATTAGAAAGTCTAAGGGTGCAAGTGGGAAGAGAAGGGAGGAGAGTGGAGGACTTGCCCCACATGCTCTCATTCCCTCTTGAGGGGGTAGGGTATATATATAAGAGTGAGTATAGTATATATTACAAGACTGAGGATTGAGGCCTGGGCTTGGGCTTGGGCTTGGGGAAATGATCCCGATCAAAATTTTAGTGTAGCCCCCCAGTCACTCACGCTTAAATATTTTCGGTTTTTTTTTAATTTATATTATTTTTTATTTTTTTATCCGCGCGCGGTTTAGGTGACCCTTTCTTGGCCACACACACTGTCAACACCTACCTAACCTCTCTGTCAACAGCTCACAGACAACTCACTACCTTATCTACTTACTAACAGTGCTGCTAACCACTAACTAATCTACTAACTAATATGTTAACCACTCTGCTAACTGCTTACTGACAGTGGGCTGACTGTCTACCTACTTCCTCTCTCACTACCTTACTGTGCAAAGACTGTGTGCAAGCAAACCTTGACAGAAAACTGTGTACAGACTGTGTGCAAACAGAAATTGCTAACTGCCTTCCTACTTATTCATTCACTGCAAAACAAGCTAACGACTACTAATTGTGCAAAGACTGTGTGCAAACAGAAAACACAACATTATGCAGAAATCACAGAACTTGCAGACAATACAGAAATTAACAACTTGCAGAAAAATAACTCATTCCTGTTCCTCTTCCTCTTCTTTTCTACTACAAACAACTCATAGGAGAAGCACAAAGTGCCTCTTGGGCTTAGTGCAAGGCGATTCCCCGGCAGCGGCGCCAAAAATGTGCGCTCCTTGCCGCACTGTCGAAGCAAGGGCCTTGCCTAGCACTGTGTGCGAGCCACAGACGGCTCCAAGCACACAACTAGCTTAACTAGTAAGCTCAAAAGAGGGCAATGGTGTGTCACTCACCGCTCTATGCTCCTACCGTGGAGGATTTCTAGCCGCGAAGAAGAAGGAGCCGCCGCTTTGCCGCGCTCAACCGCTTCGCCGCCGCCGTGTCGTCGTCGCAATGCTCGATCGCACACACTCTCTCTCTCTCTCTCTCTCTCTCTCTCACACACACACACACACACACACACACACACATACACACACACACAAGGAGGTGAAGAAGAAGAAGATGGAGATGGAAATGGAGCAAGAGCACTCTTCTATTGCACAAATGAGAGAATAAGTGAATTTTAGGTTTGGCTTTTATATGAGCTCACCCCATTCACACTTGGGCGCCCATGCTTAGCCAACTAATCCCTTGAATGTCCCAGTTAGAGTGCGCCTTTCATCGGCGATCACTCTTACCCTTTTCCTATTGGACCGACAAGCTCGGTACCTGACTCTACCAAATAAATAATACAATGTCCACCGTAGGTTACAACATCCGTCTCGTAGGTGATAGGGTGTCCGTGAGCCGTGAGGGTTAACAGGCATCCATGTGTCACTCTCATTCATTTCAAGAACCTTAAGAAACATTTGGTTTGAAATGTAAAAGTGAAGGGTAAATCCAAAGTCATTTTGGTTTGAAATGTAAAAGTGAAGGGTAAGTAGCAAGTCCTTTGATGGTAGAAAATGAAAAGACTTAGTTTTGAGAAGTCTGATAGTAAAAGTTAAAAAGGCTTAGTTTTGACTTCTTAGTTCTATTGATGGTAGAAAATGAAAAGACTTAGTTTTGAGAAGTATGATAGTAAAAGTTAAAAAGGCTTAGTTTTGACTTCTTAGTTCTGTCAAAAAATCTCAATACTTAGTACTATATATATATTTATATTATTTAAACTCTTTAGCAAGACCATGGAGTTTCACTCTCGCGTTCAATTTTGAAGGGTGATTACTTTTGTTTTTGTAAAGGGTGCCTCTACTTTAAAGCTTGGGAAAATAACGAGCAACGAGCTATGCCACGCGTGGATAAGTTGGTACGCCTCGAACGTGTGTGTGTGTGTGTGAGAGAGAGAGAGAGAGAGAGAGAGAGTGAGAGAGTGTCATTGATTGGCCTTGGCGCTTGAGAAAGAATGCCCCCCCCTGCGCCCTCCCTCCCCCAAACTCGATCATGGACGCAACCCACCACTTACTTCATGTGCAACTTCTCAAAAGTTGCTGCAAACAATAGGCCTCATGTAGTCTGCTCTATCAACACCACTGGCTGCCAACAGCTAATTTGGCACGAGCCCCACACCCTTATACAATCTCAATCATCTCC
This sequence comes from Adiantum capillus-veneris, assembly GCF_014529385.1. NCBI lineage: Eukaryota > Viridiplantae > Streptophyta > Polypodiopsida > Polypodiales > Pteridaceae > Adiantum > Adiantum capillus-veneris. The sequence continues at coordinate 131,015,048 of NC_140952.1, forward strand.
TGGCCAAGATGCCAAGAGTCTGGATCCAATACATGTCCCACTTGCCATAAGCGCTTGCTGAGCCACCTTCTCCTCTACCACTGCATGTCCGCCGCCCTTGATCCCAACGAGCTCCATTTTTGGCTAGCTGTGGCCCTCCACACCATGAGAGAGAGAGAGAGAGAGAGAGAGAGAGTGCCACATCCGTCTCCACACTTTCTTTGTCTTTTTTAGTCCAGTCAGCATATGCTACAATGTTGAGAGCTCCAATGTAATCATCCAAGCTTTTCAGCTTTCCCAAGTTTTCAGATCTCGAACTCCTGACATAGGCAAGAAAAAAGGGTTCTGCAAGGGGATAGGTGGCATTGCCTACTACTACAGTGCTCACGGCAACAGTCATGCAAGATGGGGCTTCGATTCAGTGTTTGGGAAAAATGTGTCTCAGCTTAATATCATGCCGTTTTCAATTTCAAAAATACCGGTTGAGGGCAAGGGGAAAAGGAAAATTTCCACCCCAAAATAGAAGAAAACAGAGTAAAAACCTGCAACATAAACCTAATTTTCTACATTTTCGCTTGGAAAATTAAAGGAAAGCAATTTTGTATGTTTGAAAAATAATTTTCAAAACACTGATGTGATTGCATTGGAGGATGATCATTGCCAGTGGAGAGTATTGGCCTTGGTCTTGGAGTTAGCAATCCTTTGCTCATTTGGATCCTCCTTGGTGTTGCATACCTAATGTGAGCCCTTTGCCTCCCCCTAGAAATGATGACTCCGGCCTCTTATTGTAGGGATGCCTCCATGCATGTGCCTCCATTGTAGGACTGCCTCCATGTCATTTTGCTTACATTTAGAGCCTGGTCACTTTGGAACGGCTAAATCAAGTCAAGAAAACTGGTGGCTTGAAAGATTAATGCTTGATTTGACTAAGTGATAAGATAGATCTTGAGCAAGTTCCTGCTAATCGAGAGGGCCTCAAAAGTCAACCATGTGAAAGGCTATGCCCGTTTTGAGGCTCTTAACTACCACGATTAGATAGGTAGAGAGAGAAGAGTCGGTTCGTGTGTGGGAAAAAAGTAGGCTCGCTGGTACATGCAACCAGGGTCTTAGTCTCTTACATGATTCATTTTAATACTACAAACTATACATGCACCTTGAGAGAGAGAGAGAGAGAGAGAGAGAGAGAGAGAG